>NW_028261381.1:118132782-118205282 GCF_051295495.1 Thamnophis sirtalis | reverse complement strand
TAATTTGATTTGATTTGATTTTATTAAACTTGTATGCCGCCCTATTCCCCGAGGGGACTCTTTTAAAGATTCATTTCATACAAAATATATTTATATTAGGCATACAGGACGTATATGATATAGGAATTTTGATTTAAGAGTCTACTTCTCTGCCCTATATTTTCTGCAATAAATTTATATATTCATATCTGTGAACATCTTTGGTCTCTTTAGAAATTTAACATGGAAATTCTATAGAATTGTACAGAATTGTACATAATCTTACAATTCTACAGAATTGTAAGATTATTCTGTAAGAGGCCCTGTAAAGTATATTTTTAAAAGTTACTCAGAAATGGTTGGTATTTTTGAGAGAAATGTGTGTATGTATGTGCAGGGCCAGTAAGAATAAAACCTCTTTAATATTAAATGATGTGAATTAATTTTTTATGAGGTAAAAGACACATCTTGGTTTGTGTTACCGCTTACAGGAAAACTGCTTGTGTTAATCTGCATTGAATTATCTAGAGGATAGTTGAAAGGGTGAAAAGAACAAAGCTGGGAAATGTTGCAGGCTCAACCATAATGGGAAACTGTAGAGTCCCTTTCCATAACTGGCAGGACTGAATAGACAATTTCCTTAACATTCAAAGAATTCTGAGGATTTAAAAGGTAATGTTCTATGGACTTTCTAAAGCTTAAAAAAATGAAACAAAAGTAGAGTTTGGCTTCAAAGTTATTTTACTTCTCCTTCAAGGATAGACCATTTGGAAGTACGTATATAATTATTTGAATAAAGGATATCCCCTCATTAGATTTGAAATAATCATCCTGGACCCCAAATATAGGCCTAAGGGGAGGCAGTGGTTCAGAAGCCGGAAATGTTATACTAGCATGAAGGTGTTAATATAATCCAATCACATGCAAAGGCATATTGAATGTAGACAATCTTCAATACCCCCTGCTCTTAGCTTTCCTCTGCCTACCAGTTGCAAGACATCTGGTCCTCAGTCAAAGGCGCTCAGAGCAGCAGGTTAGTTTACATACCAGATGTAGGCATTGGTAGGCTCTGCAGGGTTGCGTTAAGGTTACTGCAACTGCCCTAATTCCACATTTCCGTGTACTTGTAGGTTTGTCCCCCAACAGCAATGTTATTTTAGCAGCTTATATGTTAAGCTTGAGTTCTGAAAGTCAACATTGATATTTCCTTTCCTTTCTTTTGATTAATTTTGACTTTGTAAGAGTGCCTCAAGAGAAGTAAGTGTCCAAGTATGTACTGTAAGGACTATTGTTAGAAATTCCAAATTCACTGCAATATATATTTGAGAGGAAACAATGCTGGCTGAACTCAAGATACCTGATTACCTTTGATGGGGGCCAGTGCTGAAGAAAGTTGATTAGTATAATTTTTCATAGGTCCTGGCATTTTTTAAAAATACATATTTTAAAACATTTTTAGAAAAAATATTAAAAATCAATTGTTTTTCAAGCTCTCATGATAAGGTTCTCTCATGTTATTTTATATAATTATGATTCTTTGATTACATGCATTCATTTTAGTGTATTATTATGAATAGTTCACCATAGAGTTCACTGGCATCTTTTACCTATTCTTGTTTGAGTTTCATTTTAGAGTGACTCATTGACTAATAGTATTTTCATTAAAACAAACATAAATGTGACTGAAAACCTTGATTTGGGTAAATAAAAATCAGTTTGAGTCAGAACTAAAGAAGGTTATTGGATGAAAAAAGAAATATTTCCAAGAGGGAAAAAAGGGACATCCAGTTGCCTTTTGAAAAACACCTTTGGGATTTTATCTGGGTATAATTCAAACTGCTTGGCTTTTTCAATGTTCTTTCAACGTTCTTAAGTATCCCATTCATATACAAGTGATGAGTCCTTTAGACATCTATCAAATTTTCTCCATTGATCATTTGACTATATCTCAAATGTAGTTTAAATGGATGCAGATGTGGTCAAATAGAGATTGCTATATTTTATTGTATATTATAACTATTGTTAAATTCTATGTATTTTATAAGCAAAGAATACTTTTGCTGCTATTATATTATAGCCACTACTGAGGCCATACCAAATAATTAGCTTATCAGAAGCTTTTTTGTTTGCCATGGTTTTTTTTAAATAAATAATGTCCCCTCCATTTTAATTCCAATTCTTTTAAAAGAAGCACCATGTTAGAGAACTTTGGAGTATTAGAAAGCAGATCTGAAGGCACAAATAAATCTGGTGCCCTAATTCCACATTTCCGTGTACGGAAGTTTTTGGTTCAAATCTTGTAATTCTTTAGCCGTGAACCCATCATCCCTGGGCCCTATCCAACAAAATACAATTCAGTAGTCAAAAAAGGTAGGTTCCTACACAGAGGCAAGAGATACAAATGCACAGGTATAGAATAAGTGGTATCTGGCTCAACAATATGCATCTTAGTAGACCACCATGAATCCTCAGTATCTGCAGTGTGCTGCAGCTACCAAAAAAGCTAATGGACAAGAAGTAACAGGTTGAAGATCATTAAGGAGTGATCCAACCTAGAACTAAGAGCAATTTTCCTAACAGTGAGAACAATTAATCAGGGAAAAGGCTTACCTATAGAAGGTGTGGATGCTTCATCACTGGAAGTTTTCAAGAAGACTTTTGTCCAGAATGGTGTAGTCTTCTGCTTGAAAAGGGAGTTGGACATGTCCTTAAATGTCTGCACATTACATGAAGTACATGGTTTTTGATAGAACATGAACAGATGTTCATTTTTCAATTTCCTTTCTCTTCAGGTGGAAAGAACCCAGTTAATAATTTAAAAGTTGTTGCTAAGCAGGTAATTGGCCTATAGTTGCCTGATGATGCACCCTTCATTATCAATTAGGTTTTACCAGAGGTTAACAATTCTTGAAATTCACCTCTTTTGAATATTCTACTAAAGTTAGCAGTGTTTAGTAATGAGCGGCCTGATCTTCCATTTTATTAGTGTACTGTTTGGCTTTTGTTCTTCTTTGTTGATCTTGCTGTTGTTGATCTTAGGTATTTAGTTATATGTGCAATCAGGCTAGTCGGTTGGGTTTCTTGCAATGAGTTGGTTCTTATATTTGTTATTCCACTATTGGCGTCTTTTAATACTTGTGGTACCTGTTAGTTGTAACAACCTCAAACCTGTTATTTTGTGCTGTTTTGTAAAGAATAACTGATGCTCAGGGATCTTTTTGTTTCAATTATTTTTTTAGTTAGAGAGTTTTGTTCTCACATTGCTTCTGCTTCCTATTTTGTCTTATAAACCAATGTTTATCGACTACTCTCTATTCTATTCTCTATTCTATTATTTCTAATTCCAGATGTTGGTCTTTTCAGAACTAGTGCATTCTTTCCAGATATATCTTTAAACCCAGTGGTTCCTGCCCAGTAGTAATCTAGAAATGTTAGGACTCACATACATTTCCAGGATATTGATTGATCATCTCTAGTTTTGGAGGATCACAGAGTCTTTAAAAATAATTGAAGAATTAATCACCGGATCCACTAAACATCAGAAATTAGAAATTAATTAGAATTAGAGCAATGGAATTATAATTAAACCAAAATGTTCCTGCAACAGTTTTGGCCAGGCCTTTGTGCTTCTGAAACAAAAATATCTAAGCATCAAAATGTTGATATTATATTCCCCTTCTTATATTATATTGACTCATTGACACAGACCTTTCTCAGGCACTTGAATCTTTGCTTATCTCCTTAGATTTTGAATACAGTTAATAATGCCTTATAAATCTTATTATTTTCATAAGTTTATTCATACTATAATACATACCAGTTTTGCTGTTTCAGGAATCATGCAATTTGTTAAAATATATTTAATTAGCATATTTACCTAAATTTGGTCTTTGGTCTAATTTTTTAATTCACTTTATATACTTATATACTTATTAATTAAATGTGAATATGTACACTAATTTTCTTATTTCTCTCTTTTACAAAAACACCTCCTTGAATGCCAGCAATATATTAGAACTACAATATGAGTCTATAGCAATAGCAATAGCAGTTAGACTTATATACCGCTTCATAGGGCTTTCAGCCCTCTCTAAGCAGTTTACAGACTCAGTATATTGCCCCCAACAACAATCCGGGTCCTCATTTTACCCACCTCGGAAGGATGGAAGGCTGAGTGAACCCTGAGCCGTTGAGATTTGAACAGCCGAATTGCAGAACTACAGTCAGCTGAAGTAGCCTGCAGTGCTGCATTTAACCACTGCGCCACCTCGGTCGTGTGTGTGTGTGTGTGTGTGTGTGTGTGTGTGTGTGTGTGATCTAGTAATCTATGTATTATTATTATTATTATTGCTATGGCCCATTTTCATGTAATCTTCCTTCATTGTCAATTTCTTAGATATCTGGGTTAGTTCATTTGACAGTGATCACTGATTTTGTTTTTTTATTATTGCAGAGTTTTCAGAACATAATCATAGTGTAATAGAAAGAGAATGGCCAATGTGTAGCAGGTTGACCGGTTAGTCTGAGATGGATAGAATTAGTCTAAATTCTATAAGATAACATCACGGCTGATTTTCTGAATCAAAGCTAGAATTTGTGAACTGACTATGATTAAACCAATCTTGCTGTAAAGGGGAAGTTGTTTCAAAACGCTTCCTTTCTTAAAAAGCAAGGCTGGAGAGATCTTTTACAGAGATCATATTCTTACTCTGTTTTTGTTTAGCCATCATCTGCTGTCAAAGGTGTTCATGCAGGACTGAGCTATGAGTTGTGGCACTCTAGTAAACTATCTCCTCTGGAACATTTTTAGCAGCACTGCTTTGAAGATTTGGCCTTTAGCCTAAGAAGGTCAAAACACATTTGGGAGCTTATATTATTTGTCACCAGGGACAGTCAAGGGTAAACCTAGAAGCAGATTTCCCTTCCGAATCCACATGCTTAAAATTAAAATAGCCTGACTAGTATTTGTGGAAGGAGAAAAATTGTCCGAGTTTTCACATGGATCTTCATGCCAATCTAATATGCAGAAATATGATGATATTGAAGATTTTACAATTCAGGAGTAATATCGGACACATGCATTAAATAGATACAGAAGCATTCTGGCACAATATCAAGGCATCCTACTGCATTACACAGCTGTCTCTAGATGTGGCTGACCTAGTGAAAGTCACCTTACTGATTATTCAGACTGTGCAGTTACTTTGTTTGAAATAGCAGTTCAGAAAGATCTTGCAAAGACACAGCATCTAAGCAGAGCTGAGAGAAGTCACCTAAAAATAGAATCCAGCACAAACGAGATATTCAGATATAAGGTTTGTTCTGCCAGACATGGTGAAGGCTCTGCTCTCTATTCCTAATGTTTGCCAATATTGTAATAACTAAATTGGTGTCTATGTATGGAATGCTGGGCAAAGGAACTATTGCCAAAATTGTGATATGAGTTGATAGCAAGGGAGAATCACACCTCTTAATCTGCTGAAAGTTTGATCACACTCTCATGGTGACAATTATACAAATATATTTTGGGAAGGCATACGTGGTACAAAAGCTCAACAGTAAAGAAACCAGAGGGAATAGGTCTGAGTTGCTAAAATTAATATCAGACTACTATGAGTATTACATATGACAGGTCTGAAATTTCATGTTTTGTTGGTGAAGGTATAGCAGAAGATGAAAGTTGAGGACATGGGATTGATCCCAAATAAATAGAGCTGTTTATGTAGGCTGAATGCTTTGATTGAGTGGAATGTGAAAGTAAGGAGGGAGAAATCAGAACAGTTGGGATGTGTTTATTAATGTATTGTTTAATTTGCAAACTCTCCAAGCTGATTTCTTGGATAAGAAATATCAGTGATCCCCCCCCCTCACTCTTTAATTTTCAGAAAGAATGTGTTATACTGTTAGTGCTTCTTTCAAGACTTCATTTGGAGTGTACATTCTTTTTTTTCTCAAATAAATATTCTTCCTGTGGTGGTTTGGCAAATTCTCATTGTTATGTTTTCAAATAACGTGGCCCTGTTCTGTATCATAGATATTAGTGGTGTGAGGATGGATCCTTTTAAGAAGTCTGGTTGTTCTTTCTCTTCTGCATGCTCTTTTTTTTAGGTGCCCCATATCCTTCTCCTTTATAAAGTTCCAGTTGGTATTGTCTCCTCTCTGAGTCTGACCTCATTTAGGTGAGAAACTATAGGTATTCAGGAAGAGCCTAATAGGATGCATGCAGGGTTATCAACTGAAGCTGACCCCATGAAGGTATTATAAATTGGCCATTCTTCTAATCAGGAAAAGTCAGGAGCTGCACTGGCAGGCTAAAAAAAAAATCAAGATGGTGACCTTTTTAACCCCTATCCTATCCTGTGGATGCTCTTGGGAAAAGGATATGCTCCCTGTGCTAGACAGGATTTTATACCACTGTTAAAGAAAGTATACAGCTTGGGATATTCAAGTATGCTGAACACAAATGATATTATTTATCTGTACAACCCGGTAAGTATTCATAAATACATTTTACTTTTCCCCACCCAAGATCAGTATAGGATTGACATTTAATTGATATGAATTGGCTTTCAACATCAACTTGATTTAGACTCATTCTTTGTCATAACCAGTAAGTGGCATGGCAGTAAGTTTCTGTAACTTAGAATACAAATAATTATGCTTAACTCCTATCAAATTCCGTAAATGGATATATGTGTACCTGAAAGAACCAATATTCATATTCATTACCAGTGTAATTTTAAATTTTATCAGATGACTAGATCAAAGTGCAGAATGCAATTTTACCAACAGTTTTCGAATGTGGTTGTTATTTTCAGAACTAGATTTTCTTCACGTCAAAAATAAAATATGGTTAATGATGATCTGGAAGTGATTAACTTTTGAAAAGAACAGTTTAAAGTATTTGATCTCCTTTTGATGAAGTGTGAACACTAGAACTTTTTCCCGGGGGTGTAATTGAGATTTGCACTTTTTTTTTAAGGAGGAGGAAGACGGGAAAGGGGATGACTGAAATTGTATTTTAGTTTCAATTACTTCTTAGAAGAAAATATCTTTAATGGTCAAGCTGCTGTTTCACTCCAAATTTGCTGAAATTGCTACTGACTAAGGTTCAGGCATAGTTAAATGTTCACTGCAATTTTAATTATTAGTTCTATGTTTGTGTATCAATTTTTTTTAAAAGCAAACCAAGCAATTGTTTTCATTTCCAAAATTTGAAGTACCACAGTGTTTCTTTAACTGTTTAACAGTTTTTATTAAGAACTAAACAAAAATGTAGATCATTGAATGTTTTACTGGTCCATCAACCTTTGTAATATAATATATTTATATTTCCTATGTGTCATCAAGTCTCGCTCCTGATCAATGACGTGCGGTGAAGTTTATGGCTGGTGAGGCACTGACACAGTATTGGGTTTCAAAATTTTTTAGACTTGTGGACTTCAACTCCCAGAATTCCACAGCCAGGCATGCTCAGTTCCGATTTAAAGCGATAGCATTTGTTTTTCTCCTTTGCGAAAGAAGTTTCCTTCTTTCTTTTTCTTTTTCTTCTCCCTTCCCCTCCTTCCACCCTCTCTCCCTCTCTCCCCCCTCTTTCAAACACACACACACACACACACACACACACACAGTTGGATTGGAGGGAGAGCACGAGCGAGGAGACCACAGGAGGAGGCAGGAAGCCAGTCAAAGAGCCATACTGGAGCACACATACTTTCCCCCATCCCCGGAAGGATCCAGCCCAGCTTCACTGATTACAGGTTTGAAAAGACAACATGGCTCTGCCTGCAATAAAACTACACTTGGGAGGGAGAGCACAAGCGAGCCAGGGTCCTTCCCTCCAGTCTTTGCCCAAAGCCCCGCACCAGGAGGATGAAGTTTAAATTCCCCCCACTCCTTCTGACCCACACATACCTTTTCCAGCTGTTTCAGAGAGGATTTCAACTCTGCTCCTGCCTCGTCCTCTGAAGAAGCCCTGCCCAAACGAGCTCCTCTACTATGAGGCAGGAGAATTGCGTGCCTCACCTACGTCAGGAATTTTTAGGCTTTTAATCCTTAACTCTGCTTGAGTGACCATAAAGTCAGACTTGATGAGACACACAGTTCTCCTGCCTCATAGTAGAGGGCATTTTTTTAGAGGCTTTTTTAAACAGTTAAGCAGAGTAATCCACGGTGAGGCAGCAACTATCTCAGCCTGACCTCAGCTCTTGCCTTTTTCCTTTTACATTTTTTTTCTTTTCATGATGGGAGTGGTGAGGCTGTGCCTCCCCTGCCTCCCCCGACTGCACGTCACTGCTCCTGATAAAGTATATCCATCAGAGAATGCATGGCTATTTTAATGCTTAACCTGAATCTAAAACTGTGCTGAAATTAATCCAGATGTCTTCATGCTTCAAAGCATTTGGACTTAAACTGTCACCTCTTGTCAAATATGTTGCCAAGTAAGGCCTATTAATATAACATCAAGTTAGTATCAACTCTTAGTGACAATTTAGATAGATTTTCTCTGCAGCAGCACCCTTTGGAACGAGGTTGGCCTTGGGAACAATATGGTTCCCACTTTGCTATTGTTTAGAACTATGAAGACCTGACTCTTTGGCCATTTCCTCAGCAACTGGGAAGACCCTGCTCTCCTCCTGGGTCTTATGCAAAGGAGACCTCTCACTTCAATGCATTTGCTTTCTTTTATCTTTACCTTTTATGTTTTATTGTAATTTATTTTACTGTTGTGGTTGTGATCCACCCAGAATCATTGTCAGCCAAACAGCCTACTGATTTTCTAAATTAATATTACTTATTATTTTCTTCAAGATGATTTGTTCCCAATCTGGTCTTTCAAGTCTTCCAATGGTGCACTGTTGCAATGATGTTGATGTAATTCACCCACCTTGCTGACGGTTATTCACAATCCTTTTCTTCCATCTTTTCCAACATTATAGAGTTCTTCATAAAGCTATATTTTTCACACAATGTGTCCAAAGTATGATCATTTGAGTCTCAAGTAAGAATTATATTTCTTCCATGGGTCATTTGGGTGGGTTAGCAATAGCAATAGCAGTTAGGCTTATATACCGCTTCATAGGGCTTTCAGCCCTCTCTAAGCGGTTTACAGAGTCAGCATATTGCCCCCAACAATCCGGGTTCTCATTTTACCCACTTCGGAAGGATGGAAGCTGAGTCAACCTTGAGCCAGTGAGATTTTAACAGCCAAACTGCAGAACTGCAGAACTGCAGTCAGCTGAAGTAGCCTGCAGTGCTGCATTTAACCACTGTGCCACCTCGGGTTCTTTGGGGGTTATTCAATGGCATTCTCAGTAGTCTTCTGCAATATCAACAGTCAAGGGATCTCTCTCTGTCCATCTGTCTACCTCTAACTCATATATACAAACAGTTGAAAAATGATTAACTTTACCATTTAAACCTAAATCTCCCTGAGATGTTCCTTCTATAAAGTATGAAAAGAGGAAATGCCAAATGCAGCTTGGTTCCAAATCATTTAGCACTTCAAAGGTTAATATGAAAACTTAAAACTGAGCTTAGTGCAAGATGGCAAAATGCTGATGTTACATAATCGTAATAGCCAGTCCCAATTAATACATTTTCTACCCTATTCGGGGTCAGTTAATGTCTTTGGATTAAAAGCTGAAGAGGAATAAAAGGATTGTTAATCATAGTAAGGAAAACTAGATAAGTAATCATACTTAATAATATCTATCAATACATATCATCCATAAATTAAAATAACTATCCATTAATATAATTACCAATCAGGACCATGTAATACTTTGGATGTGATTTGGAAGAGATTCTTGGGACCAGGCAATTTGCTTTATTACAGTAACCATGCCATTTTCCAGGTTCATACAACTGCTGCAGAAAACTTTCCTCTGCAAAGCATTGAACAGGCCTATTACAATACTGTATTTTTTGGAGTATAAGATGCACTGGAGTATAAGATGCCCCAAGGTTTTGAAGAGGCAAAAATTTTTAAGAAGTTTTTGCACTCGGAAAACCTCCCCAAAACGGCCCGTTTTTTGTGAAAATCGGCCCATTTTATTTTCAAAAAAAGGGCATGAATAGCCTTAGAAGGCTTGTAGAGTGTTCCTGGGTGAGTGGACAGTCAAAAACAAGCAAAAAAATTGACTTTCCCCCCCAAATGGGCCCATTTTCATCAAAAAAGGGCATGGATAGCCTTATGGAGGCTTAAAGAGTGCTCCTGGAGGCTGGGGGTGGGATTGAACAAAAATGGCTCATTTTTTGCTCATTTCTGCCCTCCTCAATCACAAGGAACTGTCTGAAAGCCTCCATGAGGCTATGCACGGCCATTTTCTGGAACGATCTCCCCATGGAGATTCGGACTCTCACCACCCTTCAGGCTTTCCGCAAAGCTATCAAGACCTGGCTGTTCCGGCAGGCCTAGGGCTGATGAGTTCCCAGCCCCACTTGAATTGTTGTGACTGTTGCGTTGTTTTTAAGCTGTTTTTTGTATTTGTTTTTGTCTTTGTTTGTTTTTTGTATTTCCCCCTCCCCACCTTGTTTGTTAGCCGCCCTGAGTCCCTCGGGAATAGGGCGGCATACAAGTGTAATAAACATTGAACATTGAACATTTTGATGAAGGGGGCGGGGTTTTGGGAGGCAAAAAGTGCTGTATTCAGTGTATAAGATGCACCCAGATTTTCAACCTCTTTTTTGAGGGAAAAACGTGTGTCTTATATTCCGAAAAATGCGGTACCTACCACCTTAACTGACATAGAGAATTTCACTGGTATTCCATCTGATAATAGGACACCTCATTTCTGTGAGCCTCATTGGGCCACTGCCCCACATGTTCTAGCACAACTGAAGTTAGTTATAGTAGTTAAGGCAGCAGAAACCAGGAAACTGGGAGTTCCAATCCTACCTTCAGTGGGTGACTTTGGACCAGCCATTCTCTCAGGAAGCAGGCAATGGGAAGCCCCTTTCAAAATCTTGCCAAGAAACTACAGGGACTTGCCAAGGCAATCGTCAGGCATCAAGACTGACTCAAAGGCATAGAGAACAAAAAAGGAATTAGTTCCCACTTGGTCAATCAGTATAGTTTCACTGAAGACAAGAGAATTGTTCCTACTGGGCCTGAATTTAGTTCACAGTAGGATTTGCTGTAAAGCATATTATGCTACATGAAAATGCATAAAACTTAATTGCAATCTCTGCTCACACAAATTAATGTTTCACTACTCAGTGAATTTATCACAGAATTTTAACTACTAAAAGAATCACAGAAAAAGCAACTCTGAAACCTGCTTAAAGGATCTCCCCATCCCCCAACCCACTGTCCCACGTTGGCTAAAAGACACATGCAGTTCTCTTTTTTTTCTTCCATGTATTATTGTTTTTATTTCATGTATTATTTGCTTTTTGTGTTGGCCCCAGAACATTTTCTACTCTAAACCTGCAACAAGCCATATGCATCATCTTTAATCTTGTCGTTGGAGATTTTTTTTATAGATATATTTATATTTCAAAATATGAGATATTTTGGAGATAAGAAAACCAATCTGTTTAAGGAATTGTTCTATACCAACACCAATCTATATTAAGGAGTTGTTTTGCTGTTGTATACTGTCTGGTAGTTCAAGATAAAACATGTGCTTGCATTGAGCAGGCTTATGCTCAGTTTCAGGCACCTTCAAATTAGGCTGAGAAACCCTCAGTCTAAAATCCTGGAAAATCACAGCCCATCGGTGTAGATTAATGAAGGGTAAGGTGTCACCTTTCAGATGCTGAATTACAACTTTCATCACTCATAATCAGCCTGAGTAATGGTGAGGGATGGGTGGAAGTTATAGTCCAGCAATGTCTGGAGGGTCATATTGCCAAACATAGATGGAACAATAGTTTCTATGTTCCTGTTGTGAGTTGTTTTACAAGCTTTGCATTTGCAGTCACATAGGGATAAGAGGGAAACCCAATGAATGTTGTGTTGACATCTGCTTCATAATTTCTTTAGGCTACTTTTTATTTCCTACAAGATCTTTTATGTGTCCTGTTTCATTAACAACCACTGATCATTGTGCACCATTTAAACCTACTAAAAGCATTACCGCATTAACTAGGACAGGCTTCATCCTAGTTCACTGAATCATCAAAGCTGGTGAAAAGTCATATCTTCCTACTGATGTAGGAGCTATAAATCTTCCCAAAATTGCATTATAATTTATAAAAATAGGAATTTCCATCGGTCAGAATAAGTCTAATATGTAGGTTGGCAACATATGGCCCTAGGCTAGCATGTGGAGAGAGCAAGACAATGAAACAAAAGACACTTGATTCAGGTATATCAAAGAAAAGTAAAAGATTTCAGATTCCTTAAATTCAATATATTAAGATATTGTATATTCCATCAATGATCATGAAAACTGAAAAGACGATTCCAGACGTTTGATGTTTTTCTTGCCGATATTTCAATACCAAACTAGTATATTTTTTTCCAAGAAAACCACCAAGCTCAAAGTTCACCTCTACAGTTCAACCCTGAGCTACAAATATTCTTTTCTATCAATAATTCCTGTCTCCGTTTCAAGCTTATTATTTCTTCTTTTCTTTCAATTATCATGCTCACCTTGGAGCCAAAACAAACAATCAAAACCCTCTTTTGAAGCATACATTAAGACTTCTTGAAGACTACATGTTGCCTTTGATCCTCTTTCTAGATTCCTATGTAGTGAATTATAGGATGGAATTTAATTTTAGGCCCAGTAGTCTTCAACATCTTCACCAATGATTTGGATAAGGGAATAAATGGGGAACTCATCAAATTTGCAGATGACACCAAGCTGGCAGGAATAGCCAACACTCCAGAAGATAAGCTTAGGATACAGAAGGATCTTGACAAACTTGAACATTGGGCACTATTTAATAAAATGAAATTCAATGGTGAAAAGAGTAAGGTTCTACATTTAGGCAAGAAAAACGAAATGCACAGGTACAGTACAGGTAGTACCTTGCTCAATAGTAGTAACTGTGACAGGGATATTGGAGTCCTAGTGGACAACCATTTAAATATGAACCAGCAGTGTGCAGCAGCTGCCAAAAGAGCCAACACTAGGCTACATAAACAGGGATAGAATCAAGATCATGTGAAGTGTTAATACCACTTTATAATGCCTTGGTAAGGCCACACTTGGAATTCTGCATTCAGTTTTGGTCACCACGATGTAGAAAAGATGTGGAAACTTTAGAAAGAGTGCAGAGAAGAGCAACAAAGATGATTAGGGGACTAAAGACTAAAACATATGAAGAATGGTTGCAGGAACTGGCTATGTCTAGTTTAATGAAAAGAAGGACTAGGGGAGACATGATAGCAGTGTTCCAATATCTCAAGGGTTGCCACAAAGAAGAGGGAGTCAAACTATTCTCCAAGGCACCCAAGTGTAGAACAAGAAGCAATGGGTGGAAACTAATCAAGGAGAGACGCAACTGAGGAGAAATTTCCTTACAGTTAGAACAATTAATCAGTGGAACACCTTGACTCCAGAAGTTGTGAATGCCCCAGTCTTTAAGAAGATGCTGGATAGCCATTTGTTTGAAATAGTATAGGGTTTCCTGCCTAGACAGAGGATTGGACTAGAAGACCTGCAAGGTCCCTTCCAACTCTATTATTATATTCTATAATCATAGGATGGAAAGATAAAGACTTATGTAGATTGAATTTCTGTATGAAGAAGGCAAACCAGTGTTAAAGGATAGACAGATAAATATTAAAAAAAAATAAAGTTCAAATAGTTTACATTATGTTACATAATGGATCGTATGTCATATATCTAATATATGTAATAATGTATATTACATGTACCATGGTGGCACAGTGGTTAGAATGCAAATATTGCAGACTAACTCTGATGACTGCCAGCAGTTAGAACCTGACCGACTCAAGGTTGACTCAGCCTTCCATCTTTCTGAGGTCAGTAAAATGAGGACCCAGATTGTTGGGGGCAATAGCTGACTCTGTAAACTGCTTAGAGAGGGCTGGTAAAGCACTATGAAGCAGTATATAAGTCTGCTATTGCTACTGCTACATAACCTGTGAATTATACAGGGTTCAAACAAGAACTGCTTTAAACATTGAAACAATCTACATAGTCACGTATTCCTAATACGGGATTTTTCTTGGTTGTGCAATCCATTGAATATACTCCACAAAGATATTCAAATCTCTCTAAAAGCATTTACACAAAGCACCTTATACGAGTGAAGATCAATCTCATATAAGGTGGCCTTTTGTCATTACTGGAAGCACTATTAACAAAAGCATATTTAATTCATATGTGGTGGAAATACCCTCTGCAGGGAAAAAAAAACTGGCCATATGTTTTTCGTTTGACATCAGATACAACAACTAATCAATTTACATCTACAATTAGCTTTGTTTTCAGTATGTCCAGACAGTCAAAAAGCAACCATTATGATTTTTTTTTTAAAAAAAAAACTCTCTCATGCTGATGGCAGCAAAAACAGAATCACCACAGAACTGGAAAACATCCTCAGGTTATATAGTTGAGCATTGGATTGGAAGGATCTGACAAATAGCATTAGCTGAAAAATTAACATTTGATAGTAGATTGATAGTAGAATAACTGAGAATAAAAAGACATAGAAACATCAGCATTCTTTGTCTATATACTACAAAAAACATCATTGTATTTAACTGCATGAAATGCTTCACTATAGGGCAATAGTTTTTGAAAAAAGGTACCTCAGATTGGTGAAGTTACAGATTATGTCCAATCTCTGGGATCCATGAGTCCCGAGGGAATGGAATTTGGGGAAAATGTGGTTGCTTTAATGCTATTGGCTGCTGCTATGCTGTTGGGTTGCTACTGTTGTGACTGAAAATTAATATGATCTTCATTTTCAACATTCTGTGAAAGTTTTGGATCTCTTGATCCATTTCCCATCCAGTAACAAGGAATTGACTCATTGTGTGAGAAGCAGTGACTTTAAGACATGAAGAAATACTTTTTATTGCTTTGTGTTCTCTTTGTCTGGTATGCAAACATACGGTACCTCCAATCATTGTTCAGGTACTCAATGTGCATATATACAGTATAATGCTTCATCAGTGGTGGGTTTCAAAATTTTTTGGAACCTCTTCTGTAGGCATGGCCTGCTTTCCGGGTCCACTGGTGGAACCTCTTCTAACCAGTTCGGTAGATTTGATGAACCGGTTCTACCGAATAGGTGCGAACTGGTAGGAACCCATCTCTGTGCTTCATCCTGCTAAGTTTCTTCAAAATAATATATGAGGTAGTTTCAATTGAAAGTCACCAAGTGATCTGCTCTGGCTGCATATGGAATAGAATCTACAACTTTCTGGTGTCAGTCAAATACATTAGCCACGATATGTTTGTTATTTCCTATCCTGTGTCATTTTTAAACTCCTTCTTAACCTGAAACTAAGTGACAACCAGCCCCTCCTTCAACAACCAGAGAACAGGTAGATTAGGCCTCAACTAAGGCCTAAACTGTCTTTTTAAAAAACTATCTCTGGTAGCTTTCTACAACTCAATGGAGAAGCCAGCAGGGATTCTAAACTGTTCTGAGGTGAACACAGCAATGTACATTAGTCTGGTTAAAAAATTAAATTGTTATTGTCAGCATAATTAAGTGGAAAGAGAGGGGGATATCATGGTGAAGAGGTGACACAAAACATCATCAGGATGTGGCAAAGAGAAGGGAAGATGAAGAAACAGAGGTTGAAAGGCTATTCATCTCCAGAATCACAAGAAAAGGTATAGAATGAGGAAATCAGAAAAAGTAAAGATCAACTCAAGAACATGTAGCAAACACTAATTACTGCAAGAATTCCTCAATATAACAATACACACCTTCAACAACATGATCTCAACAGAGAAACAATGAAGCAAAATGCACAACTTGCACAATGTAATATTTATGCTAATGTTGCTGCCATGGTCAAAGTGTGGCTTCACCATCATGCATTCCTATTCCCTGGAGAAACTGCTAATTTCTACTATATGAAGGGAAATGTCAGGATAGGGAATTTGCAAACTTTACTTAATGAACTACGAAATTTATGCAGTAATGATGACTCTACTGCAAATAGATTCAAGAAGGATATCAGACAATATATTGTAACTATTCCAATGATAACCTATGGTGTCAAAGAAGTTCCTCCAATGAAGAACAGATGGAATCCTTCAGTGATTATTCAAAGAAAAATCCATAATTACACTGAACATTTAATGCCAGATCCCAACTAATGAAGATAACATAGAATTGAGAATTATGGAATCTGAGTGATGTGAGATTGTGGAGTTATTGGAGAAACTATTGCAATAACAAAACCTGTACATCATATCCCTTCAACTTGCAAAAGAACACATGCCAGAAGCTTCCATTGTCATTTATCCTGGCCAGCATTTGAATATGAAAGGAGATGCACACATTGCCAGTGAAGTCACTGTCATTATACCAAACACTGAAACTGAACCAGCATCATGTCACATTATGTTGAAATAACAAGCAGGTGGTTTGCAAATAATTTCAAAGTCCCACAATTTCTCCATTTAAGTGAAGAAATATCTATGAAAGGATGACCCAACAAATCACAGGTTGTCTAGTTACATACATTAATGAGGACTTAGTTGGATGACATTTCAGCTTCCTAAAAATATTTCTGAATAGGAATACTCTATGAAGGAAAAATAAATAAATATCACATATATCATAAATTATCAGTGTTAAAATGTGGAACTATTGATACAGATATTATACATTCTTTGGATTCACATATCACATTAAACCAGTTTATTAATCATACTTTATGGGTAGATTCTCACAAAATGAGAAATAAACCAAAACTAAGCCAATTATATTGCAGCTAAGCACAATGTTTAAATAAACCTTAAAAACTTTTCTTGTTCAGTTTTATGATTTCACTTTTTCTTTTGCCACTGATGTTCAAAGAGTTTTGTACCATGGTTAATTTTAGAACTCAATTAAAAACTTACAGAAGAGTTGAGATCTAGTTGAGCAGGCAAGAAAAGCAAATGGTATCCTGCTTTAGATTATGGAATAAAAGAATATAAGTGCACAATTTACTTTAAGATTGTGATCTGGATGGAATATAGTAAAACAATTATTAACATGACTTGTTAAAATGCAGAAGAAATTATATGGAAGACATGAGGAACCTAAAGAAAAAAAAGTACCACAAGGTTACTTTATGCAAATCATGTATGATGTTTGGAGTAACTTAAACCTTTAAAAATAGCAGGGGTGGGTTCCTGCCAGTTCTAACATCTTCTATAGGAGAGGCTCCACAAATCTACCGTGCCATTTAGAACTGGTTCCAGCTCCCTCCCCCCGCCCGTCCACACATCATCAAGATGAAGAAGTGAGAGGAGGAATTCTGGGAGTTGAAGTCCACAAGTCTTAAAGCTGTCAAGTTTGAACATCCCTGGGTTTTTTTTCTAAAGGGTTAGGGGTAGAAGGGTCTTGTAACTTGACAGCTTTAAGACTTGCATGCTTTAAATGCCAGAATTTCTGAGCAAACATTTTGGTTGCTAAGCAAGAGTGTTGTTAAGTGAGTTTCACCACATTTTACAAGTTGGCCACCCCCACCCAGTCACATGGCTGGCAAGCCACTCCCACCCAGTCACATGGCCAGAAAGCCACTCCCACAAAGCAGGCCACACCTACAGAAGAGGTTCTAAAAAATTTTGAAACCCACCACTGAAACATAGGGACATTTTTATAAAAATATTAACTATGATTTCTAAAATGTTTTTTGAATAAAGCATAAGGTTGCTTGAACGATACATCTAAAGCTGAGTGTAGCATTGATAAACAGAAGTTATCAGTTAAATTGCTGTTCTTGTTAGGCATACCAAGTTTTCTTACTATTTCAGTTCAATTACATCCTAATTTCTTTATCATTTCTTTGACACACCACATAAAAAATCAATTGGGTACAATTGATATAAACTGCTAATATGAAATAATAATTGCAATAGGCAGATTCAATAAAAACTGCATCAATAAAAGAATGAAATTGAGGAGGGGGTCTTATCAATTTAGCAGGTATCTGATACAATGAAAATAATTTGCCAATAACTAATTATTTTTGTGGAGTGATCTCTCTCTGTGTGTGTGTGTACGTACACAGATGAATGGGGAAATGTTTCACAACAGAGACCAGACAGGCTTAAAAATGCTGATACTGAACTCAAAACAATAATATTGATTGCCACAACATATACACACAGAAGCTCTGGTGAAAACTTTGCACAGTTGGTTTAGTTAGCTTGCGTAGTATTGGCAGCACTATGAAAAACTGCAGATCTTTCACACTGTGTTATTTGTTTAGGTTCATTGTGTTTTCTTTGTGTAATTCCCCCCTTTCTACTTCTCTTCTCTACCGCCAGTCAAAAGAAACTATTAGGAGAGAGAGAGGGTTCTCAAATGAGCCTAGAGGTAATGTAAAATTCATGTGGTTTCACCTACAGGTTTCTACGGCATAGTACATGCGCAACAATACCCAAAACAAAAACAAAAATGTGGAGAAAGTTTTTAATAGCATTCTTACAGATGCTGATAGCCAGTTGCCATTGGGCATCATGACCCATTTTTTAGGAAGAAGTTGGATACTTTCCATGGGAAAAGCTCAAGCATCAGATTTGCTCCTTGGAGCATTAATAAAAGGGCTCAGTTAGCTTCATCTCATTATTTTACTATGAGTATTGACTTTGGCCTAGAGTCATGTATAGATAAAATGGTGCAAGGGCTTGTCCTAAGTGATTACTCAGAATTACAAATCATTTCATGTGTAACTGAATACTGCAGTCTTGCTGGCACTCTGCCCCTTGCTTGCATCTCTTTCCTTCTCTCCACATCTTTGCTCTGATGATAAGATTAATAATCCAGTTTGGGTTGAAAAAGCAATTAGATATGAATTTTAATTTTGCTACGATGAGGAATCACGCTGGCCCATCATGCAGCATTATGTCAAAAAAGATTTCAAGGACAAAATATACTCAATAAATGGGTCACCGCTGGGCATCGAAACAGGGAAATACATAACTACACATGTCAGAAGAAACTCTATTAGAAATGGGTAGCCCTTTGATTTTAAAGGGGTGAACATAATTGGCTAATATCATGTGAGCATGTAAAAAGATGACTGGTTAAAATATACACACTTTAAAAAGAAAGTAATATAAAAGATACATTTTTGTAGAGGTGGGATTTTAGAAGCCCATTATTTTTTAGAGCAGAGGGGGGGGAAATCAATAAAATAAAGGGACACATAAAAGCACTAGATACCTACCGCACGTGCAGGTAAAATAAAAATAAAATAGAATGCATAAAGTTCACTTATAAACTGGCATATGACATGATGAGCACATTGTCTTCTAAAGAAAATACCAGCCCTCCAGAGGGCATTTCTTGTTCTATGTTTTAGTCATTTCCCCCTGAGCAAAAGCCTTTGCACTTCTTCCTCAATTTGCTTTACATTTGGAAGGCATGAAAAAAAGAAATCTTGAAACTGTTTCAGCGTAAGGATCTCAAACAAGTACATAATTTAATATATGTCCATGATAGGTTGCTTATAAAAAATTGACCTTATAAGAATTTAATGGCTATCAATTTCTTCTAAGTTGGATTCCAGTAAATTGTAAACTGTAAAAGTGCTTTCCAAAGGAGCCCAGCTCACAAAGACCAGGTCAGCAACTTGGCAGGCAGTCCAAACCAGCCACAGTGCTTACTTGTAATCTTATATCATTTATATTGCCTATAACCCTATCTAACACATTTATATGGTCTGAGGAGGGCTGAAATAAAAATAATATATTATTATAAAGATTAAGTTCAGGTTCTTATGTTGAGTATTCAATTTAAACAAATAGAACAAAATTGACAAAATGATTATTTCATATTATAAGAATTCAAAGAAAAAGCCCATCTATGCTGATATTGCTAAAATATTTGTAGCATTCACATAGAACAAAGCAATATTATTGTAGCTGTAAAAGTATTTCTCTTTTTTAATCTTCATTTTTATAATTAAAGATAATTTTCTAATTTTAAATATTTTAAATGCAAAATAAAAGTACAGAAGAAAATTTAAAAAAAACCATATTTTATACTTATCAATAATTATTAATTTACTGATAAATTCACTGTTATAATATGAACAGCCCAAAATATCATTTTAAAACGTTACAAAATCTCTGTCATAGCAACACCTATTACTGCATCCTTTTATTAGTGAAAACTATTGCCTTATCCAAAACAGACAGATAACACATTTCAGATAACTATTCCTTAACATCTGGAATAATATCACTTTTCCAATTTCTTATGACAGTATCAGTGGTGAAATGCAACTTTTTTTTGCAACTGATTTTGTGGACATGGGTTAGTGGGAATGATAGGGGAAGGATACTGCAAAACATCCATTGCCACCCCACTCCAGGGGAAGGATACTGCAAAATCTCCATTCCCATCTCACTCAGAGGCCAGCAAGAGGTGGTATTTGCTGGTTCTCTGAACTACTCAAAATTTCGGCTACTGCTGAAACAATGTAATATGTAAACGGTAATATTACACCAGGTCAATTATTAGTAATACCTCTTTGAAAGAAAGGAGGAAGGATAGAATGCATATTTCTTCTTGCATTGTACTGAACTAAGTAGCTCAATGGTCCTGCCTTTTTTTGTTATTGCTTGTTAGTCTGGGCTGCTAATCTATATTTTTTTATTTTCTTCCTTTTGTTTTGAACCAATATAAATTAAATATTTTTGTGTCCTTGGCACCTTTTGCCAAGTGCAACACTTAGTGAGCTGTTAAGTTTTCTGACACCATGTCTGCAATTATGTCTGTTTTGGGGCAGAAATGGCAAATACTTCAAATATTATTGACCGGTTGATTATGTTTCCTCAGGTCGTGTGTTGACTCTTAGTGATCATAATGAGAGATCCTTTCCAAAACAATCTCTCACTAACCTGGTTTTTTACAGTGCACCCATAGCTACTGTAAATAATTCCATTCACCCTGCTGCTGGTCATCATCTTTTCTCTATTGCCACTTTCTCAGCATTATGATAATTTAAGCCTTGTCATTTATGCTGCTTCTTGGAAGACACATGCTACATTTTGAAACCCCCCAAAAGAGGGCATGGCTTGTGATTTCTAGTAGAAATTGAAATGTCTTTGAGTAGTATAAATTGTATAGGGACAGAGTGGCTCAGTAGCTAAGATGCTGATCATGTTGATCAGAAAGCTTGGTGGTTCGAATACCTCATGCCATGTAACAACATGAGCTCCCGTTACTTGTCCTAGCTTCT
This sequence comes from Thamnophis sirtalis, assembly GCF_051295495.1. NCBI lineage: Eukaryota > Metazoa > Chordata > Lepidosauria > Squamata > Natricidae > Thamnophis > Thamnophis sirtalis. The sequence goes on along the minus strand of NW_028261381.1, from coordinate 118,183,954 downwards.
GCCAACCTAGCAGTTCGAAAGCATGTAAAAATGCAAGCAGAAAAATAGGGACTACTTTGGTGAGAAGATAACAGTGTTCCATGTACTTTTGGCATTTAGTCATGCCAGCCACAGGACCATGGAAATGTCTTCGGACAGTGCTGGCTCTTTGGCTTTGAAACAGAGATGAGCATCTCCCCCTAGAGTTGAAAATGACTAGCACATACGTGTGAGGGAACCTTTACCTTTACCTTTACCTTTACTCAAACATCTCCTTTCAGTGGTCATTTTATATTAGTCTTGTCTACTTGCCCCAATCCTTCAGATGGAACATTTGCCATTTCATTTTTCTACTATTTTGCTAAATGTAAAGTAAGTAGCTGTACATTCTCTTTCAAAACTTAATAAGACTTTACTGCTTCTATCATAACTCCATAATTGAACACATGTAATGATTCTTAGAGATGGGTGGTCTACAGCTGGCCCAGATGGCCGATGTGCTGGTGTATAAATGGCCATTTTATAGATGGATAATGTACTAGAGTCATAATTCTTTATTGCCGATGGTTATTGCTCTCGATCATGACCCTGGAATATTGAGAGTCAGTTTTTAATATCACAAGCATTTAGAGAGGTTAATGGACTAGGTTTTGCAGCTTTTGACCTTTGGATACTGAGAAGAGGGAGGTTGCATTGTGCTAGAAAACTATCTTTTTATTTATCTCAGATGTCAGAGATAGAGCAAGTTATTCTTACTCAAGGCTGGCGTTTCTGACAAAAGGGCAGATTTAGCAAATATGTGTGTGTTTGTATGTTTATAATATATAGATACAAGGAGAGAGAGAAATAGTTAGATGCATTATCCTTTTAAAATGAAATGCTTACCATATACACACAGTAGCACTTTTCAATGATTCTGAGAAAGATTTATCACATAGGAGAGGGGGGTAGTCATTTTGCTTCAATGCTGGAGAGGCTCCCTCATTTCTTTTGCTTTGGGAACAATGGTGGCAAATTTTGGGCAGCAATTTATTGCTAGTAAGAATGTTGACGTCAACCTGGTAACAGCAACATTGAGTAAAATATAATGGTCTTATCACAACTTTTAGAGAAACTGATTTTTAAAATATATTGGATGCAAACTCATCCTTTCTGTTCATCCTGAAGAAGGATGACATACATATTGTCTTCTGAATACATTGCTATATGCAACTCCTAGCATCCCCAATTAGGAACCAAACTAGACAGAACTGTGGTAACTTGCAGCTCAAAACTACTTGGAGGTCCACAAGTTTAGTTATACTATTCTTCACCAATCATTTCTTTCTTAGATTAGTGTGTGATTCCTTCCTCTGTTCTGCAAAATCCACAATCCCACAGAAGTAAAAGTAGCAGAAGTGTCCCATGGATGTAACATGGATTATCTTCCAGAGGAGCCTTCATTAAACCACATCAACTCTTTGTTTACACTCACTTAATCAATCTCCTTACTTGGAGAAACAACTAGTTACATATTGTGAACTATAATGGATCCAGCAACTGGATTGATTCTTCCTGTGGTTCTTCAGTTCTCATTGATGAAATTTCTATAACTTTCCATTGTTTTATTTTTAAATACTTTGAAAAGAACAGCTTCTTGAACAAGGTACTGCTAGTTTTTGGATGGGAGGATGATTGGTTAATTTTCAGAACTTGATGATGCCAGACTAGTGCTCTATAATCTTTTTCTAATGATGCTATGAATTCCAAAGACTGGAATACCTTCCTTTGCTTGGTTGCAAAAGGAGGAAAGGACCAATCTTAATAGAGAGTGTGATAGAGCTTTTCTCTTTCCTCAAAGTCAGCAAGCTTCAATGGAAATAAAAGCCTTTTCTTATTCCACTAAAGGTCAATATAATTTGGGGAGGGGAGGGATGACATGCATAGTGTAGCACCATATATAACCAAACTGCCTCTTGCTGCTGTGCCAGACACAGAAATGTTATATAATCATGGTTGTAAGTTGTATTGGTTGTAAAGCAGTTCATCATGTAATTCACCCAATTTTCTCTCTCTCTCTCTCTCTCTCTCTCTCTCTCTCTCTCTCTCTCTCTCTCTCTCTCTCTCTCTCTCACTCTCACTCTCACTCTCACTCTCACTCTCACTCTCTCTCTCTCTTTTGCAGCACAGCAGTTGTTGAGTAATTATTGGTCATTAAACAAATGTTACGTTTGTAAAGAGAAATTGTTCACTATGGGGCAATTTTTGTCATAAACAAATGCCAGTTTCTGGTAACAAAAACTTTATAAACTGTGGTCATGTGACCGTAGGATATTGCAAATGACTGTAAATGTAGCTGGTTGCCAATTCCCAAAATGCAATCTTGTGACTATGTGTGTGTGTGGGGGGCAGTCATTGGAACTGTGGAAAAAGGTCATAGGTGGCTTTTGGGCATGGGGTCGATCATAACTTTGACCAGTCACAAGCTTCTATCTTCCAAATGTTCAATGATAGCAGCTAAGAAGATCATCCCCTTCTTTAATATCAGAATAGTTCAAACTATAACAATTTATTTTTTTCTCCTTTACATTTTAGTGTTAAATATTAAGACAAGGGGATTGTAAAATTCAGTTTAGCGCTTTTGTGGATGACTTTATATCTAGTTCAGTGCAAGATGTGCATATTAGTTAAATATACATACTATTAATGTGAGGCTTCATTCATAGGATAAAATATATGGTGTACTGCAGCCACTCAGAGCTGGGGCTACTACTAAAATGGAATGAAGTATGAGAAACCATTTATTCTGAAGAGCTACAGAATCAAAAATAGAAAACATGGTGATGGGGGTATTTGCAATGGGCTGAGACTAGGAAAAGAACAATGGATGTGACAATTAGATGTGTTTCTCCTCCCATCCCATATGTCCTGTCAGTGTTGCACAAGGGAATAATACAATGTGTTATAAATTATATTTGCAAGCACACACATCTTCAACAATCTTTTCCTTTCTTTCTTTTGCTTAATGCATGTGACAAAGTAACAATCATATGAAGAAAATTGTAGCATGTGGAAAGAAAAATGACCCAGTCATCACTAGTATGTAGGTCTACATTTTTCTAGCACCTTCCTTCCTTCCTTCCTTCCTTCCCTCCCTCCCTCTCTCTTAATTTCTTTTAGCATGTTTTTGCTTAACTGCCCTCAGGCTCCTTTAGCCTGATCATGCTTTTAATCATGTTTTACATACTTATATTGCCTGACACAAAACACAGTTCTTGTTAGTACATTGCATGGTGTTGCTTCCAGTTATGTATCCTCTCTCTGCACACCTCTTCCACCCCCACCTCTTTTTTCTTTTCCCTCTTCTCCTTTGTTTGCCCAGCACTCTTTCATTCCGTACAATACAGCATTTCAGTTCTTGCAATAAATGCCTTCACGTGGAGCAGTTCAACTAGGAGAGAATGTTATTAGACGGTGCTCTCAGGCAGCACACCTTCACACAATCAATACACATTCAGAGCTCTGTTCATTCCCTCTTTGCTTAAATTTCTTGCAAAAGTGCAAGGGAAGCAGCAGAGAGTATCATCAATCATGGGCCACAGTGACATATGCTGAAGCCTGACCAATGCTGAGATGTTTTAATAAGGCATCCATTAAAACCCTCAAATAAATTGCAATTTTAAAACAGAACATGATACAGACCAAGTTTTCCTCATCCATCTTCTGGTGTGTCATGTAATGTAATTGCACTGTTAATTTATCCAAGAACTTTCTCCATACACAGTTTCATCAGCATTGCTTAATTTCCCTGAAGAGTTGTGTGTGTGTGCGCGTGCATGTGCACGTGCGTGCTGCTGGTGGGAAGCATGCACACAAGTATCACTGCTTCAGGGGTGTAGAGTAATATTTCTGCTTAGCATGGCATTAGCCAGAGAGCTAATCAAAGATTTGAAATGTCTGACACTTTGTCAATGGACAATTCAGCTTTGTGTTGTTGCCTTACCAACTCTAGCCTAGAGCAGCCCCCTCTGCTTGCCTTTTTCTTCCTGACAAACTTTCTGTGGTTTATGCCCCTCCAGAGTGGGGTCATTCAATGTGCCTGTGGATCTCGTCAATACCTATTGACCAATGAGTTTAGGGACCATTTAAGATCGCAAAGCATTGGCACACAGGCCTGATTTTGGTTCTCAAGCATAGGACATGTGTGTAGAGCTTTGACAAGGATAAGGAAAGTGAGAAGCTTGAAATCAATACCAAAGAATGAAAAAATATTGCTATAGAAGAATGTCAAAGTGATTATGCTTGCTCTCCCCTCCCTTTTTTATTTTTTAAGATCTGGAAGAGAGACAGAGACAGGGGGTGTCGTATAGATTTCTTTGTCTTCCATGCATAAATCTAAAAATAAGTAATGTAATTCCTCATGTAATGTTGCGTCAGCATATTTTCCACTTTTATTTATCCCCCCTCCCCCCTGCTTAATCAATTCTTTATCTCTTTCTGCTATGGAAGAAATAGTCAGGAGGCATAAAATAAGATTTGCCATGTACATGCCATTAAATCTGCACTGCTGCTTGAGCAATAATGCCATCTAGGTATTGGTTTAAATCTAATAAATGTCCTCTCAAGAACGTCTTGAAATCAAAAGGTATGCAGACAAAGAAAACTTAAATCAGACAATAATTTTGAGTATCAAAAGGCAATAAACAAAGGCAATTAAAACCATGAGCCTCTCCATGTTATCTTCCAGAATATTCAACTATTTTTCAGTGAAGTTTTTCCAAAAGTCAAATTATAGTTCCTTGCCTTCAGTCATATACCAGAGCCCACTTGGTGTCAAAATATTGCCAGTAAACCAGGGGTGGTATTCAGCAGATTCTGACCAGTAGTGGAAATTTTGTGTAGTTGGGAGAACTGGTAAATACCACCTCTGACTGGCCCCACCCCTATCTATTCTCTGCCTTCTGAGTCCCACCTGATCGGGAGGGAATGGGCAGAATCTGCCACACCCACCAAGCCACATCCACCAAGCCACATCCACCAAGCCATGTCACACCCACCAAGCCACGTTCACAGAACCAGTAGTAAATGTTTTTGAATCCCACCACTGCAGTAAACATTGGGTTTACAAAATGCCCATCTTCAGGTAAATCTACCTGAATTTGCACAAAGATGCTGACCAGCTCGTGCGGTCCTGTCTACTTTTTTTTGAAATTCTCCAAGCTTTAAAAGCAGCCATATTTTACTAATCTTAAAATATGTGTTAGTAGTCATTAGCATTTTCATCTAAGTGACCACACAAGAAAAACCTTATTCCCTCAACTATAGAAGCAATTCAGAAACAAAAAAGAAACAACATAATGATCAGGTCCATATGGAATAGAAGCATTTTTATCTTACAATTTTGGAAATATATGGCAATACTAAAAAAATGAGGCATCCGTAGTTGTGGCACATTGGCCTATTAATGGGGTTCTTTGTTTTCAAGTACTTATTCCATGTGGTGTTTTGATTTCTTCTCTTGGAGCACTTTCTTGAACTGATTTATAATTCCAGCATCTCATGGTGACCTGTGCAGTGTTTTCATTAATTCAACCCCCGTTATGTAATTAAAGGCTGCTTGAATTTCTTATTGGCTTAAACTCTTCTTAACTCCAGTCTGTGACCCCATGTTTCTGAGATACTAAAATTGTCCAGGACGTACCATGAATAACCTTGTTTTAACCACTAAATTACCTGTGTCTGAATTCAATTTGAGACTTAACTATAAAGACGAAAACCTCCCTATATGTTTACATTTGGAACACAATGCATGACCTTTAAAAATCTCCTAATGTTACTACTCACCCAGTGAGGTAAAACCATATGTCATTGGTAAGTAAATATAAGTACAGATTTAGGTTTATCTAGATATGCAGCCTCCTTCCGTTGTATTTCTTGCCTATTGATGTCTTATTAAACATTTATTTTCCAAGTCGACATGTTCAAAATTTTAAGACATCCATATTTTCTCCTTATAAACACCACTCCATTTTGATGAATTGATGAATCCAAAGATTAACAAAGCCAACAATTCTTCAGGGTACAAACTTCCTATAGTGAATGGACTTTTGAAAGAACCCTTAGAACATCTGTAAATGAGCCAGCATGTGTCCTTCTCTGCAACCAGTGATCAAATTAAAAAAAAATTACTACTGGTTCTGTAGGTGTGGCTTGGTGTGTCTGGCTTTGTGGGTGTGGCAGGGGAAGGATACGTAAAAATCTCCATTCCCTCCTCATTCCAGGGGAAGGTTACTGCAAAATACCCATTTCCTCCCAATCAGCTGGGAGTCAGGAGGCAGAAAATAGATGGGACGGGGCCAGTCAGATGTGGTATTTACCAGTTCTTCGAACTACTCAAAATTTCTGTTACTGGTTCTTCAGAACTGGTCAGAACCTGCTGAATACCACCTCTGTCTCCAACATATTTCTAAGCTAATCTCAGGAGAAAATTATTTACTTTTCATAGAATAAATCTGAACTCTTGGCCAATCTTCTGTTAGCCTGCACCAATTCTCATGCTAATTCTCTATCATACCTGCAGTTTTATGAAAGTCATATTGTATCTGTTTGGTTATTTGTTAGAGCTGAAAAAGAAATATTACCACCACTCACTTTTTATAGTGGGAATCGTAGTATTTGCCTGACCCTTTTTTCCTGATCCTATTGAATTTCCTATATAAAGGAAATGAAAATGCTTTATATTTAATAGTGAGAGCATATAAACCAGAGTTTTATTATTGCATGTGGTACTGGGAAAATACAGATTGCTTTATATAAGCTTAGGGTGCAAGGAAAAAGGAGACATATGGATTTAACAAATGAAGCAGGAAACATTAGAAAGAATGCAGGCAAATACTGTTGCTCATTTTCTTAACATTCAACTACCAACAATTCCACCCAGGGTTGCCAACCTCTTTTTTCTTCTTCATTTTTTTAAAAGGCTTTTGAATATTTGCTGTCTATCAGTCTAGAGTTATAAGCAAGGTAAGTTTTTCTTGGCATCTTGTTAAAGAGATAAAAAGCTTAAATCATTAAATGTAATGCTGTGCTTAAATCCATCTGCAATTTCCTACCAAGTTCTTCCACTGTTTGTTGTTGTTGTTGTTGTTGTTGTTGTTGTTGTTGTTGTTTTTAAAAAGCTCATTTTCAGGTACTTTCATGTTTCCTACAGATTTCTCTGGGTGTTGTTTTTCAGGTGGCAGTAATGCTAATAGTGTTCCTTTTTCTGTTTTACTCATTCTATTAGCCTCTAAGACTACCTGTACCTTTTGATCTGTAGATAGTGATCAAAGTTTCTGCTGTGTTTTTGGTGACACATATAGAAAAACAAGCAGAGTTTTAATTACACTGTTGCAGCTGTCATCTTGACTTCTTTGAGCTTACCCTAAAATAAGATAAAATTAAAAGACAGGGGTTTTGAGAAAACTGTTTAAAAACTTTATTTGAATCCTGAATTTAAAATTGTATATTTTAAATGTTTGAGCCTTGTTTTTAATCTCATACAGCCTATAATGAGATGGAAAAATAAGTAAAGGTGAGATTATATGAACATAACTCTGTTCATGCAATACTTTTTTCATAATTTGGGTTAATTTTTCCGTCTGAGACAGAATTTTAAACTTGAACTGTAAATAAATTCACACCTATCAGAGTGCCCAATAGGATCAAATCAGTCCAAACTGCATCAATCTTAATTTGAAGATTCAATAAAAATATTTATTTGATTACTGTGCATGTTCAACAAAGTCTAAAAAAAATTAATCCCAACCATCACTAAGTTTGGAATAGACTGGTTTGTACCTAACCTACTCTATCTTCATACTAATCCGAAGTTTTGCCTGACCATTTGGGATTGCATAAAATTGGATAAGAAGTAAAGGATAGGATACTGTACGCTTGTTAAAAAATTCTCAATACAGGTCACCGGAGCAACATATTACACAAACAAATGGGCAAAACAACCTCTCCTCATTTTTTTGATAGCCTTATTTCCAATTTTAAATTAGAACTTCAGGGCTTAGATGGCTAAACATGGCCATTGAGGGCTTGGAGCAATGAAATCATAACATTAATCAGCTAAATCTAGTAAAAATCTACAGGAATTAATCTTAGATAGAAGTTAATTGCTAGGCTAGCTCACAGACTTGAAATATGAATTACAAAATACTTCTGGGAAAAGCCACAGGACAAAACCTCATGGAAGGCCAGATTAGAAATGAAGTTGAACTGGACTTGGTATAGTTTTCCTCTAGGGCTGAGAAAAATATCTCACCATTGCCACATTTTATTTATGGATTCCAAGTATATTTGAATCTAATGCACAGACCCTACAGATATTTTGACCTTGTTTGGACCCTGAATAATTTTTAATAATTTGATATCACCCAGAAATTGGAAAAGAGTAGTCAATGTTCCAAAGGCAACACTCAATATTATCATTTTAATATATTATCACTGGGGCACATGGCTAATTGAAGAATATCTTAACTCTGATAGAATCTAAGACAAAAATAAGGGTTCCATCATTCAATCAATTGGTATTATTACTATTCTTTTTTCTTTAGCAGAAATAATCTTTTACATTGAATCCAACCTTTATTTTGGAACATTTAAAACAATAAGGCACACCTTTATGCACTGTTATAATGGAAGTTAATAACTTGCTAAAGAGAAATTTACTTCTTTCCTGCCAGACTCTATTATTTTTTTTCTGTTTCTTTAGCAGATTCGTACTATGTTCCACTTGAATGATCTAAGCATCTAAACATCTGTTCTATTCCGAAGCTCTGGGATTACACATAATAAAGAGCATACCAGGAAAAGCCACCAAAAACAAAGTGAAAATCTTCCAAATGTTTTCATTTAAATGTCCACGGATATCAATCAAGCGCTGTTTCTTCTACCAGAGACTCCAAGAATGCTTACTTTGTAGTATAATTGCTCAATATAATTTTATGGCACGATACAAGTTCTGGTTTTCTTTGGCATTTTGTAATCCTGGTCAGAAATCAATACCTTTATGACTAGTGCACATCCCTTTTCGTAGGCAATACTTTGGAAGGGCACAGAGGCATTTTACAAACCACATGTTTGTATACTGTTTGGTTGGGAAAGGAAATATGGTGTGTTTAATAATGAAAGGCAATTGTGAGCTAAGCTGGCATGACCGTCCATAGTCCTATATCAACTTTCTGGCCCATTGGTATTTTTCTGCCTCTAGCTAGAAGAAGAAATGAGAGAGGCAGTAGGCCCTAATACCAAAGACTCCATTTTTACCCAAGCTCCAGCTGATATGGAATGCTCTATGGAACTGCATTTGTATATAATGAAAAATCAACACTAGAGTTGCCTATTCCTAAAACCACAGCGAATCTAGCAAAACCATTTGTTATTCTCTGTATACAGAGTATACATCTACCTATATATATAGATGTATATATAGTATATAGATGTATAAAGGGACATGGTGGCTCGGTGGCTAAGACACTGATCTTGTCAATCAGAAAGGTTGGCAGTTCGATGGTTCAAATCCCTAGCAATACATAACAGAGTGGGCTCCCATTACGTGTCCCAGCTTCTGCCAACCTAGCAGTTTGAAAGCATGTAAAATGCAAGTAGAAAAATAGGAATCACATTTGGTGGGAAGGTAACAATGTTCAATGTGCCCTCTGCATTTAGTCATGCTGGCCACATGACCACAGAGATGTCTTCAGATAGCTCTGGCTTTTCAGCTTTGAAACGGAGATGAGCACCGCTTCCTAGAGTCGAGAATGACTAGCACATATGTGTATGGGGAACCTTTACCTATACCTATATACAGATGTTGTTAGACATCCTCAAAAGGACTACTGCAGGAAAAGCAGAGCCCATCAACTCCAGCAGAACCCTAGCGAGCCTATCTGCATGATGCTTATAAAACCACAATTGCTACACAGTTTCCCCAAGGCACTATGGAAATGAGACAAAAAGTAAGAGGAAGGGAGGAACAAGGGAGAGTTCTTTTCATAACCACTGAGCAGAAAAATCCATAAAATTGCAACCAAGAAATATGAAAAAAGAAGATGGAAGGTAAAGTCTAAAAATTTGAAATTGTATGTGCATATCATTTATATACAGGTCATTTTACTGTATTATACTGTATTATATCAGGGCACTACTTTGGTTGTTCAAAGTTAATATTTGACATTTTTAAAAAAATCATAAGCAAATTTGCATCCCCAATATAATTTCTATTTTTTTCTCTTCTGTACATAACAACTCCTCTTTATAGCTAGCTTTGGGACTCATGTTATTTTTTTCAGTTACATCTTGGACAATCAAATGGTTTATCTCCCTTTAAGACAGATTCCAGCAGGCTTCATTCACAATCATATTTATACAGTCTCGGATTATCTTTTGCATACCTTGCAGACTCACCCACTAAAAATATTTGCCCACTGTAGCAATAGAGGGGGGGAGTATTAAAATGATCCTCAGAATGGGAAGGTAGGACCACTTGGCTATATTTTTGGTGACAAACATCATAAAGTTGAGTATCTGGGTGCTTCCATTTCATCATATATCAGAGGTGTAAAATGGACACTCTTGATCTATATCAGGCTGTCAAATGCATCATGCACTGGCCATGCCCACGCCTGGTTTAGCAAAGGAGAAAAAACTCCTGGTGACACCGCCGTGATGACCTGACCTACATCAGAGGTGTCAAACTCAGGTCATCACAGCGGCGTAACCAGGACTTTTTTCTCCTTTGCTAAACCGGGCGTTGGCATGGCCAGTGCATGATGCTTCTGACAGCCGGATATAGATCAAGAGTGTCAAGCCTATGTTTATATTTGGGGAAGTATAGTTAAAATGTTCCCTAATGAAATGGTCAATAAAATCAATGATCAAAGTAAGAAACATTTAAGGAGCATTTGTCTTCAATGTGAAGCCTTGTCATTCCATCCTGGTGCAAAATCCTTAAGATGTACTTTGTCCAAAACAGAACTTTGGCAGACCAAACTTCAACTGATGCTTTCACCTTCACCTTACAAAGCAAACCAGGCTTTTCATCTGTAATCTAAGCTCCAGAATTTTCATTCAGAAAAAAAATGGAAAGAAGTGTTTTTTTTTTACCTTTTGGCCAGCAAGACCCAGGCTTCTGTATCAGATTAGCAACATTTTTCTGGAAAGATAAACCAGATGAGCCAAACAAACAAGGACAAAACCATTTCAATTAAATAGCAATTGAACAATAGGGAAATGAAAATGGGAACATCCATATCACCATGTATAAGCACAATATTTTTTAAATTACTACTAATAATTAAAAAGTAAAGCTTAATCTATTTTGCCCTTTGTTGACTCAGAGATTAATGGTGGCAACTATTTTTCCCAGAAATTATTAGAGTCTTCTTAAAGTTGTTAAAAGATAAATTATAGTATTGTATATTTATTTCACAGTATATTTATTGCCTTTATCTAGATGTATGCCCTGGTCTTTGAAATAACAGATCTAAAGATGGTTTTGTTTGCCTCTTTTGTCTTCCTTTCTTTTAAGTAGTACTTGAGTACTTAATAATGAAAATACTGAAGTTGTAGATAGTTTCTGTCATTTAAAGTCAGCCATCAACAGAAAAAGAACAAGAAGTCAAGAAATGCATTGCAGAGCTGTACTTCTGGAATAGCCATGAAAGTCTTGGAAAACATATTCATATAATGTGGTGTGTCAATTCCGACAAATATCAGAATTGTGAAAGCCATGGTATTCCATGCGACCCTTATGGAAACAAAAGTTGGACTTTGAAGAAGCAAGATAAAAAGAGTTTTGGTACTTTTGAAATTTAGCATTGGAAAAGAGCCGAGGTGGCGCAGTGGTTAGGGTGCAGTACTGCAGGCCACTTCAGTGACTGTTATCTGCAGTTCAGTGGTTCTAATCTCACCGGCTCAAGGTTGACTCAGCCTTCCATCCTTCCGAGGTGGGTAAAATGAGGACCCGGATTGTTGTTGGGGGCAATATGCTGACTCTGTAAACCGCTTAGAGAGGGCTGAAAGCGCTATGATGGGTGACTATGAAGCGGTATAAAAGTCTAACTGCTATTGCTATTGCTATTGCTATTCTTGAGAATGTCATTGAACAGCCAAGAAGGCAAAACAACAGCAACAACCAAAAATATCATCAAGCAGTTAGTCCAGAGTATCCTATCTTGAATAAATTATAAGAAGATCTAGCTCCTTGGGGAAAAAATGAAAAGCTGAAAGAAAGAAAAAGAAGAGGATTACCAAATGGATAAACTAAATTACAGTGGCAAGGAGTGCACCATCAGAACAGCTGAATTACCATATAGGGATTGTCATGGAGAAAATAGATCTGTATTACAGGTGTCAAAAGTCACCCATCACATGACTCTCTCCCACTTTGCACAGTTGGGGTGGGTGTGGCCTGCACTTGACACATCTGGCCCGTGAGCTGCCAGTTTGACACCCCTGATCTATATGGCCGCTAAGACTAAGAATGTAGTCTTTCAGGATAAAGTAATGTTTCTTCTATATAGCCTTGAGAAAAAGCAAAATATAAATATTTTGTTGACATGAGAAACAGTTAGGGAAGAAATTAATGAAAATAAGATGATATACTTGATTGTACATAATCAAATCAAATATATAAGGAGAACAATACAGACAAAAAGAAAAGTCAGCTGTGAATCAGCCCTTTCTGTCTGTTTATATCTAAGCTTAGATATAAACAATATATCTAAACAATATATATGTATTTATGTATATCATTATTTGTCCATTTATTTTAAAATCAATAAAATTTTAAGTAGCCATTTGGAATTGGGTTTTTTCTAAATATGTAAAACAGCTATTTCATTTTATGCACATCTGTGCATATAAGTGTATGTATTATTCTAAAACAGAATACTGAGACATAATCTTAATATGTGTTTTTTTCCCTGGTAAGACCAGTCTATCAGGGCAACCTGGTCTACCCAAATATGGGACAGTGCATACTGCTTCCATTTGCTCCTTTCAGCCCCAATCCAGGAGCCTTCACAGGTAGTCACTTTCATGACAAACTATTTTTGTGTTGAATTTATATTTACCACCAAAGAAATAAAGGAGGATTAGTGTAGATATATTTCAAGCTATTTAGTTCTCATCAGCTAGCCATATCATTCTAGGATTTGAACCAGGGCTACTTGTATATTAGATAGACGTATTAACCTCTAAGCCACAGGTTCTCCTTGCTTTGTTGGCTGTACCAAGAGAGAGATTAAGTGGCTCCTGGATTGGGGCTGAAAGGCAAAAGCAGAAACAGTATGCTCTGTCCTGTATTTGGGTAGACAAGGTTGCCCTGATAGATCGGTCTGACCGAAAAATAACAACACTTAATCTCTGCCCTGGTAATGCCAATAAAGCAAGGAGAACCCTTGGCTTAGAAGTTAATACATATACCTAATATGCAAGTAGCCTGGGTTCGAATCCCAGAAGGGTATGACTAGCTGATGACAGCTAAACAGCTTGAAATAAATCTATGCTAGTCTCCCTTTATTTCTTTGGCGGTAAATATAAATTCAGCATAGTCTTAGTATGTTAATTCTTAGTGTAATTCAGGAAAGCTACCATTATACAAAGTATAAAATAATGTTTTTCTACATAGCCTTGAGAGAAAGCAGAATATAAATATTTTATTCAACATGAGAGACAAGTTTGGAAAGACATTAAGTAAAATAAAGGTTTCTCTCCTGGAAATTCTTGGATGTTGTTCTAGACCTTCTATGCAGTTAATGGAAGAAGATACAGATGCATTTAATAGAGATTTGTGGAGAAGCCATATTTTAACCATGAGGGAACATTTTCTAAAGTGACACAAGTTAATGCCCATGCGAAAATGAAAAAAGTAACGACGGCAATGAAGCCAGAATTTGAATATAAGATCAACTACTGAGCAGGTGCCTTTACAAATAAAATGTCAATTTTATGTCAATAAGGCGTTTTTCATTAGCCTCAATGAGTTTGGAATCACTCTTCTGTATGTGTGCATATGATATTCCCATATAACTCAGTGATACATCTGGCAGAGTAATGAATTTAATGAATGCTGCCAAATGACTGAGACACTAGCAGCCTGCTTTGCCACAGGGACATTGACAGTCCCAATCAATAATCTGTCTGATCTCTAGTAAATGTCACAATAGTGTGGAGGATACAGCTTTTCTTTCACCTACCAGTGGAACATATCAAGCCACACAGATTTACCAATTAGTGAAGAGATCCTTTATTTATTGATTAAAACAGAGTATTCTTTACACTTTCATTTTATTTCAGGTAGGATTTCCTTTGCTTTGCAGTTAAGGAAAGTGAAGCAGCTGACCTTTCAAGAAATCACAAAATACCTGTATGGTATTATAGTAATCAGTCTGTAGAAGATGAAGACCAACTGTGTTCCATCCTCTTCAAATGCTTTATTATAAGGTAATCTCTGAAAGTCACAAAGAGAAAGTACTCTATCTGCTTTTGTGACTAATAGATACACACACACACACACACACACACACACACACACACTCTCACACACACACATGCAAATAGACTATCACTTAAAGGATTGCATTTAAACACTGACTTTTAGCCACAGATGGATGCTCCCGGTTTGGCACAGATTGGGCGAACCAGTAGTGGCAGCGTGGGAGGCTCCACCCACCCACCCAGATGCTTCTGCGCATATGCAGAAGCATTGTCTGCAAGTACATGTCTGCGCAGGAGCAAACCAGGAGTAAAAGAAATAGAAACCCATACTGCTTTTAGCCTACTATGACCTGCTGAATTCACTACTTCTAGATGTCTCAATGACCAAGGTTTGTTTGATACACCACATCCTTGTCACTTTAATAACTCTTCTGCTATGGGGTGAATTTAAAATTCAACAACTACACTAGTACCTCTTTCAAATCATTGTGATTTTTTCCAATAGTGTGCTGAAAGGTCAAATGATCTCATTCTTCTTAGAGTCATTGGTCACATAGCACAACATATTTGATGGGAAGTTGACATGAATAACATTTTTCTGAAGAATAGTTAGTATGTTAACAAAGCCAGATGTTGAGACTGGATTTGGCATTTTTGCCTGCCTATTAAGTCCTTCCCAAGGATCAGAGATAGGCAGATGTGTAATAATGTTAAAAGTGATTTGTATAAGGAAATGCTACAGTTCCCTTGCAAGAGGCTTTAATTGCAATGAGTTGACAATATCCTGGATAATGACTTGAACATGTGTATACAGTGAGCTCACAATGTGTTGGATAAATGTTCTCCTAAATTATAGATTTGTTTACAATGAGCCATTGTGGGTGTTTGTAGTTTGGTGAAGGAGAGTTGTTTGTATCTTTTAATGATTTACTCTTGTAATTTACTTTAAAAAAATAACTCCTTCATCTGTCAGTATTTACTACAAACAATACAATGTTAGTAACAATAGTTTTATAATATACCAGGGGCCATTCAGAATATTACATAATCAAAAACCTTAATGTTTTCCTGTTCAATAAGTTATACTTTGGTCAATTCCAGCAAATAATTCTTTCAGCTCTGTGTAAACAAATATTTTTTAAAGTTATAACTTGAGCACATAAAATCTATGCCCTAGGAACCACAGCATGGCACAGCATGGACTATACCTGGCAGTTATTTTGTCCTTTCGTCTCAAACCAAGACATTTTTTTAAAAAAAAGTTAACCATGTTAGCTATTGCTATTCCTTTAATCAGACTTTTTTTTTAAAAAAAATGCTGTCAGTGTGAGCTTAGTTACATAACGCAATGAAATCCAATATACACTAGAGAGCAATGAAAAGTTCTCTCCACAATACTTCTTTCAGTAATTCCTAGTCATCCAATGTAATTTGTATGGCATTAAGCATTATTCTCCAACGTAAGCCAAAGCCAAAATAAATATTTTTCATTGCTTGTTTGGTGACATCACAATTTACATGTTATGACCACATTTGCAATTTTCCTAGTATAGTACAATTTCCAAGCTGTCTAGCCTACTAATTAATTTTATAGCATCACATTACAGTTGTGGGTTTGCTTTTCAAATTTCTCTCCCTCTTTCCCTCATTATTCCTCAGCCAATACTAACTTCTGCACAGTTGCCTTACCATTCTACATTGACATTATTTATGGAAACACCTTCCCTTCAAAGCAGCTTTGAAAAATGTTCCACCCCTGATGCTATTTAATAGGGGCACTTTATGCATTTAACTATGAATCATCAAGTGCCAAGTATGTGATTCATGCTGTGTTTCTATGTTCGCTAGAGACTAACTTCCATTGAACTTCATGAGATTTAATTTTGAGGAAACATGTGTAGGGTCACGTTATATGAGATTAAGTAATGTACGTTGAGGAGTTACTTGGCCAAAAGGGATCAACGTAAAGCATGTCCCAAGACAGAATGCCAATAATTGTAAAAATGGTAACTTCTTAAAATGGGCCTGCTGTTCTCTCATATACAGTAAAATAAAAATTCCCTGCAAGGTTACTCTTGGTGAGATTCAAATATAGGTCATACCTTTACCCTTCAATATATATTTTCAGAGTTTTGCCATTTAAATGGATAATTTAAATCATATGTTTGATCAAGCTTTCCCAATTTATTATCCCCCAAATGTACTAGATTGCAATTCTAATTATCCCTATGTGGTGTGGCTTTGAATTGTGGGAATTTGAATTTGCATTATAGTCTACTAAACTTCTAGTCACTCTGTAAATCATGAGGGAAGTTTACACAGTAAAAGAAAAATAATGTAAATTCATAAGATGTTGAAGAAGGGGGAAAGGGCCATCAAATCACATTTATTGAGGGATACTTTAAAGGATTTATTTTATCTATAGTCTTAAAATCTGCACACCAAATTAAAAAAAAAATGTATTCCTCAATTATAGACTTCATGACTCTTTGTTTTTCATAATTGTGAAAATATGCAGCAGCATCAAGCACATGTTGATTCAAAACTAAACAAACACCATATACATTTTTGTCTGGAATGCAGGAAGTAAATCCATGGGTGGGATTCAAATAATTTAACAACCAGCCTAATGATCAGATGGGTATGCGGGGCTCAGTGGTCATGTGACAGGGTGGGTGTGGCAAACTCAATGTCACTCACATCAATGGGCATTTTGCCTTAACTGTTACAATGTAATAAGGGTTAATGGAGAGGCAGTTTCTGTAAGCAGGGCAATAAAGATTAGGCTAGAAAAAACACCAGAATGTTTCCTTCCTGTCTTCCTTACAGGATTAACCATATAAAGTGAAAAAAAAAACAAAGGTGATTTCTTCCAACAATCAGTTCTCCAAACTGCTTAGAAAGTTAACAACCGGTTCCCAAATAGGTGCAAACTGGCTGAATCCCACCACTGCATGACATGTATTAGAGCATATATGTACATTTATTCATTCTCGATTTCCCCTCTATTCACAATATCTCATTGAGCACCATAGACTACAACATAGCATTGTTGATTATTCCAGATGAAACATGAGCTTACATAACCAGCTGTTACACTACTTCAGATTTTTTCCCCTCTGTTTTCCAGATGCAGCTGCTACTTTCATGTTTAGCAAGCCAATAAAACATGGTTTTGTGGTAGGACAGTAGGGGGTTAAATTTCCAAGGGGTAAATGGCAGGAATTCGTACAAAACTCATTAGCAAATAATTGGAACATATCCCTCCCCCACTGTTTTGGAAACCTTCTCCATGGGGCTGAATTGCTATACTGACTGTAGCTTCACAGCTGAGGCCAAACTGTCCACCAGTTCATTGGTCTCAGTTGGGGAACCCACTATGCAAATGTTTCCCACTGGATGTCAAAGATACTCCTACTTTTCATTCACAACCAATCTGATACCATTCATATAAATACCACTTTTGCAAGATTTTCAGTAGATACATAGTGTAGTCACAATCATAGGGGTAGGAAATAACAACATACGCATACAGTCATCAAATTGCAGCTTCAAGTCAGAGAGTTTTAATATAAAGTGCCTGGGATTTTGTATTTATGCTGATTTTATTGTTTCTTATTTTTGTCACTTGAATTTCTATTTCTAGAGCTAATGTTCAACTAAACAGATATGTCCCAACACATGAAATTTAAACAAAATTAAACTAAACTGCAAAGTTATAACCAGAAGCCAACATGGATTTGTCAAAAACAGATCACACTAAATAAATTTTATTTCATCTTTTAACGAAGTGATTAAATTAGTGGACCAGGGAAAGTCTATGGATATAGTATACTTGGATTTTAGTGAGGCATTTGACAAAGTAGACTGCAACCAAATGTACAGATACAGACTAGATGAAATATGGTAGACAATAACTTAAATATGAGCCAGCAGTATACAGCCATCAAAAAAACCCAATGCAATCTTAGGCTGCATTAACTGAGGGATAGAATCAAGATCACGTGAAGTGTTAGTACCACTTTATAGAGCCTTGGTAAGATCACACTTTGGAATATTGAACATCAAAGAACACAAAATAATTTACAACTCTAGAAGAGCTATACCAACCAAACAAATACAGCAGCAATTTACATTTCATTGTGAATAAAACACCTGAGTGAGCTTAAAATTCAAGAAATTGTCTGTCAATGGCCTTTTGCACAAGATAATTTTATCCTTTAGCTTTGGAATGGCTTCTGGGGGTATCTGAGAAAAGTTCATAGAAGAGCAGGGAATCCTATATAATGCACTAAAGCAGGAGTATCGAATTCGATTTCATTGAGGGCCGCATCTTGGTTCTGTTTGACCAAGCTGGGGAGGGTGTGACCAAGGTGGGTGTGGCCAGTTTTATATCACTAATGTGAGAGGCGCCTGTGGTGGCCTGAGTGCTCTGGCAATGAAAATGAGCTCCCAAGCTCTATTTTCAGCTGTGATGACCTACTGCAACTACCTGCCAGTGAAAACAGAGCTCAGAAGCACCACATGAGGCCCTCACGAGTTCTGTTTTTGCTGGCAGAAGCATCACGGGCTGGTCCTTCACTGTTTCCAGGGTGGCTCCAAGGGCCAGATCTTAGTACCTGGCTGTATCTATACCTCACACCTTGAGTTTAACACCCCTGCACTTAAGTTACTGAATAAAAGGATACTATTTTGCAGTAAACTGTTATGCATTTTTAAAAGCACATGAAATCTGATAATGCACACAGGGAATGTTCATGTCATCTTTAAATGTTCACATACATGGATGCCAATAGGATATTTTGTTCTCTTATCTAACGAAGCTACATCATTAATTACTATTTTCACTAGCACTGACAATCTGAATGTAAACCATAATCGAAGTTGATGTTATATAAACATTTTGAATAAGAATGCAATGAAACTCAATCAAAGGGTTTTCATGGGCAATAAAAATTACCTGCTTTTCAGAGATCTCTGGGCTATGTTAATAGCTTGCTTTAAAAATGGTGCATTTGCCAAATACCTACATTACTTTTTTTTTTAACAAAATGTTTCTGGCTCAGTTTTCATCTGAAAATATAAGAAATACAATAAAATCAGTCATAAAGCATTAATACCACATGTCCCAAATAAATCAGCTTTGGATGAACTTTAAATAGTTTTTTTTTCTATTAAAGCTATAGAAATAAAAGAAACAAAAATCTTCTCTTAATACAAAGCAAAAGAGCTGAGAAGGGCTTGTGGTTTTCTTAGAGTTAGGCTTGTGGTTTTGACCTATTTGAGCCACAATCAAGAGAGGTTTTCCTTTAAAACACACACACACACACAGACACAAATGAGGGATTGATGGAACTGATCTGAATTAAGTCACAGAGTCTCTCAAGATGCAGAATTCCAAAGCTTGCTTCCTGAGCCAACTTTGTTGGTTTTCTGTCCCATTAAAAAAAATGAAGATATTGCAAAGATCTTGTCCCCAAATAATAAAAAGGGATATTTCTCAGTGTTATACAGAAGCAAGTATCCTATTTTGCTATTCTTTATTTTCCTATTAAGACTTTGTCTTTATGAAACAATTCAAGGTATTTGCATTCTGGAACTTAACACTATTGCTATATAAACAATGTTCTCAGAGTATACTTGCAAGCATGGATCTGCCCAGATACCCAGTCTAAGTATGATGCGCAGAAGCCTCCAGCTATTTCTCTTTGTTTCAGGTATAACTCTGTATACACACAAAATAAAAAAGGAATCATAAAGTTTGTTCCATGCACAAAATGTTTAAAATATTGAAGTTTTCTAAATAAAGATTTGTCTGCTTGCAAAAGATTCTGTTATATTTGAGGTAGTTTTGTTTGAGTAAGAACTGAATTGTGTGATTGCAGATTATTAAATAAACTAATTATTTCCTATTTCAGATGGCAATTATTTTCCAGTTTGGATTATTCTGATCTACTTATGAAGAAAGTTCTTAAAAGAGACTTGGGGAATACTTTCTTACATCTTAATCATTGATGACTTCAATATTAATTTGGACAACTATGAATTGTCAATAAACAAAATGTCTCCAGTTAAAATTGATCTATGCTTCTAATTCTCAGATGAGATGCTCAAGACTTCAAGACAGTTAATTCATAACTGCATGATGTGAATCATCTTAAACAAACAGAATAGTCTGAGTGACCCATAATTGTATTGAGCAACATACTTGATAGAATACCCACAGAAATATATCAAGCAACAGAAAAAGTCAGTAAAGGTTTTAACCAAACTATGCCAGCAAATCTGTAGAATGACACAGTGGCCAAAATATTAGAAGTGGTCAATCCATGTCCCAGTACAAAAAATAGAGGCTTAGCAGAATTTACAAGCTATTGTGCAATATCCTTAATTCTCAAAATCACAAAATAATCTAATTCAGATTAAAGCACTCTTCGTGGAAAAAAGAAATACCAGATGTTCTAGCTGGCTCTAAAAGAGGTGGAGGAACATGAAACATAATTGCTGATGCATCTATGCATCTTGGATAATTGAGAAAGTCAAAGAATACTAAAAAATAAGTAAGTATATACTTCACTGAACAAGCAGTCAAGAAATATGCCATACACTAGCACAGTGATGGCTAAACCTTTTGTTGTCATAGGCCAAAATTGCACCCATAATGCAAGGCGCGCATGATCCCCTGCATGTGCACCAGTAGGATCAAAAGATTATTAAAGCTTTTGAACTTTGATGTTGGATAAGATTTCTGGGAATACCATGGAAAGAAAAAAACATCAGTGACTAAATTAACCAAAGTTCTCATGTCCAGGCTCAAATCCTCCTACTTCAGATATATTGTGTGAAGTCTCTAATACCGGGAAAGATGGAAGAAAAGAGAAGTGGGCAATTAGCATCAAGATGGAGGGACTCAATCGTAATGGGTGCACTGTTAGAAAAGCTGAAGGATCAACTTAGAGATTGATCGTCATAGAGAAAGACTCGGTATATGGTTGTTAAGAGTTGATCCCAACTTGGTGAAACAAAATTAATCAGTCAATAGTCGTGCTGTAGCTGGATAATTCTACAATATCATTTATTCTCAGATATCTATTTCTATATATCTTTCTTTTGTATTGTGACTGGTAAAATACGGAAGGAATAATTTCCCTTTTGGTCTAAGTTAAGATCTTGACCTGAATCTGATATTCCTAGGCCAAAAAAGGAAGAATAAATTATAGATTTCTGCATTTTATTCAAGTGGTGCTCTGAATAGAGAAGGAACTAAGATAAGTAAGTATAAATAATGTATACTTTAATAATAATTTATAATAGGTTTTTTTCAAAATTAAGTTGAAATGTTATACCAATCCAAGATCTTGCTCCTGTTGAGTTCCCATATTTCAATGTGGTATTCAGCAGGTTCTGATCAGTTCTGAAGAACCAGTAGCATAAATTTTGAGTAGTTTGGAGAACCGGTAAATACCTCTGACTGCCCCCCCCCCCATCTATTCTCTGCCTCCCGAGTCCCAGCTGATCAGGAGGGAATCGGGATTTAGCCTTCCCCTGCCTTGCCCAAGCCACACCCATCAAGCCTTGCCACACCCACAGAACTGGTAGTAATTTTTTTTTAATCCCACCACTGCCCTATTTGCTTTCTTTTCTTTTTAAACAAACTCAGAATAGCTAAAAGAATATACAGAATGAACAGACCATTCAACATGCAGGCCCTCTGCAAAAGAAGAAGAAGAAGAAGAAAAAGAAGAAGAAGAAGAAGAAGAAGAAGAAGAAGAAGAAGAAGAAGAAGAAGAAGAAGAAGAAGAAGAAGAAGAAGAAGAACAACAACAACAACAACAACAACAAAATTAAACATACTTATGGTTCATTATCTGAAAAACTGAAATAAGGAACACATCTTAACTATGTTAGAACAATAACAATTCTTTATTATAGTATATTTTGTAATTTTGTCACATCACATAAATCAAAAAGTTTCTTAAATAAGAAACCATTCTTGGAAATAAGGGATCTAAACCAATCTAATATCCATCCATTTAAGTTTACTACCAGTTCATCTATTATTCCCGATACCATTGTCTAAAAAACACTCTTTTAACTTCTTAGCTTTAATCTATGCTTTTGCTTTTTTTTAATCCATTTTTTTTATTTCATAGTGACTCAGTCTACATCTATTTACCTGGAAGTAAAATCTGTTGAAACAAGATATAACACTTTTGAAAACACATATATTACATGTTTCTACATATTAATTAATTGTGTTTATTCTTTCTCTGTTATAATTATACTAAGGAAAATGCTTCAGTCAAAATTCAATCCATTTAAAAGCTTTTTATGAATTATTTTAAAAACAACACCCTGATTTGTTACACAGTTTTTTCTAGTGTATACAGTTGCACAGATAGTTTTCTTATGTATAGTCTATGTACACTTTTCCTAGTATTCATTTTCATTTGCAATTCTCAATATGTTCCCTTTTTTAAATATACTTTCAAAAATGTACATATTTTGCTATTCAGCTTCTGAACTTAGCAATATTTCTAGATGGTACTAGCAGATGCGGTGAACTGTGTCCATTTAAGTCAGAGGTTTTTCTCACCTCTCCTCCTATTTTTTCTTAGTTGGATAGATTTAAAGAAAAAAAACCTCCTAAACTGCAGCTGGAATACATCAGTAATTATGTGTAGATTGCTATCACAAACCGTGTTATTTTAATAATATCCTTACAATGATTCCTTTTAACCTCCTGCTTCTATGAAATTATTAACTCTTCTTTCCTGCCATTGCCAAATCAGGATACCATGCTGTGTACCATTAAGCACATACAAATCCAATTTAATTTCAACATGTAGCATTTAAGAAGTCTATTAGCTGCTGCTCTAGCTAATGCAGATCTTGTCCCTTCTATTTCTTAGAACCTCATGGGATTTTTTGTGTGTGGGTGTGCTCTTGTTTTATTGTTTAATTACAAATGGAAATGTGGAAAAAAGTTCCTTAGAAGATAAGAGAGAATCAAGAGATGGGCAAGTTGAACTGTTCCTGTTTGACTGTGTTAGCTGTGTACATGAATTATGATTCTCCCTTCCCCCGCCACTAGCAGCCATTCTTTCCAGTGGTGGGATTCAAAAATTGTTACTACCGGTTCTGTAGGCAGGGCTTGGTGGGCGTGGCAAGGGAAGGATATTGTAACATCTCCATTCCCACCCCAATCCAGGGGATGGTTCCTGCAAAATCCCTATTCCCACCTGATCAGTTGGGACTTGGGAGGCAGAGAATAGATGGGGGCGGGACCAGTCAGAGGTGGCATTTAGTTTTCCAAACTACTCAAAATTTCCGCTATCGGTTCTCCAGAACTGTTCAGAACCTGCTGAATACCACCCTGATTCTTTCCAATGTTTCAGGAACTTAACAGGACTAAATAGAAGAACTCATAACAGCACTCATACAGACTGTACAATCTGATCAGTGTTTATAAAGAGGAACTCAAATCCATAAAACCTATATAGTAACTTTGTCCAACTTGGTGTTCTCCTTTTTCATTGAATGCCAGTGCCCATCATTTTCAGTCAGACATTATAGATTCCAGCTGTCAGGTAAGGAATCCTGGGATTCTTAGTCCTTTGCATGCCAATAAACACAGGTTTCAGCATTTTCAAATATGCAATGTATTATAGAAAAAGGAAAATTTATCAATTCATCTTGTTAATTCCTTGGAATCAAGGTGGCTTCCAATCAAGCAGAACATTGAATGTAATATTGAAAGCAAACAAAATAGATCTTTTGAGAGAACATAAATTATACATATGTTTGTGTGTGTGTGTGTGTGTGTGTGCTACATATTACTTAATTTTGCCTATTATTCCTCCAAAATCTCACCCTAGTTAAAAATAACTGTGCCATTGTCAATGCTGTAGTGCCATGTGGAATAATCAAAACTTGATAAACTTTGATAAAATTAGAAGTGTTCCATACTTCAAAAGATATGGCATTCTAGAATTCTTTTGGAGATAGCTATTGAAATGTGTCATTGCTTTTCCCCCTCTTTACATGTTTAACTCTTAGTATTCCTTCCCTGATAGAATGCATGACATGGAGCAAATCTTACTTAAAAAGAAAATCCTGGAAGCTGAACAATGTTAGGTACCGCCTGAATGAGATTCAGAAACAGATTATTAATTAGTATAGTGATCATAGCATTGGTGTTACTTGGCAAAATCTTCCATTTCTGGCCAATAGCTGGCCCACCATATTTTGGAGCTTCTGAATCATCTTCAAAAGCAGCCTCACAAAGACTGGTTTTCAACAACCTAGATGCAAACTGAATATTTGCATTTACAATGTAAATGTGAACAAATTATCAGGAAACTTGCAATCAGTTAAAATAATAATAACAAACCAGTTAATGTACAGCGCAGCTGTAATAGTCACTAATGAACTAGGCATTAAAATTAAAGTACCTAGTCATACAACAGAAAAAGCATCAAAGCCAAAGTGGAAAATCCGTTTAGAACAAAAAATAAAAAAATTAAGGGCAGATGCTAGTAACTTAAAGAACATGCATGAGCAACGGCTTAAAAACAACAAAATCATAGATCGGCTAATCAAGAGATATAGATTGGATACAAGAAACATCAATGAAGCTGTAGAGATTGTAAAACAGCAGATAACAGCAACAGCTAGAAAAATTGAAAGATATGAGGCACGAATCATCCAATATAAACAAAATCAGCAATTTCGATCAGACCAACGGCGTTTTTATCAAAGTCTTAATGTAAATGGTGACACCAAAAGTGAAAAACCAGAAAAACAGGCCACAGTTGAATTCTGGAAAGAATTGTGGGAAAATGCAAAGGACTACAACAAGGAAGCAAAGTGGATACATGACTTTGAGAAAAGCATTGGCAACAAACAAATGCAAGTATTAGAAATAACAACTGAGATGGTCAAAAATTGAGTTAAAAGGGTAAAGAATTGGACATCACCTGGAAAGGACCAATTACATGGTTTCTGGCTCAAATATCTGACCAGTTTACATGCAATATTGGCCAGGCAACTGAATGAAATTTTACAAAAGGGCCAAATTGATGAATGGTTGACAACTGGAAAAACATACTTGATTCAGAAAGATCCAACTAAAGGAACAACACCTGAAAACTATAGACCAATAACATGCTTGCCAACAACCTTCAAATTACTCACAGGCATTATTGCAGATAACATGATGGATTATTTGGAAACAAACAACATCTTGCCAGTAGAGCAAAAAGGCAACAAAAGAAGGAGCAGGGGCACAAAAGATCAGCTTCTAATTGATAAAATGATATTAGAAAATTGTAAGAACAGAAAAACGAACTTGAATATGGTCTGGATTGATTACAAAAAGGCATTTGACTCACTGCCACATAGTTGGATCATAAAATGCTTAGAAACAACTGGCATTAGCAAAAATATTACATCCTTTACTGAAAAGGCAATGAAACAATGGAGAACTGAGTTGGCAGTAGGGAATGAGAGCTACGGAATGGTTAATATCAAGCGAGGAATTTTCCAGGGTGATTCACTTTCACCTCTTCTCTTCATCATCGCAATGATCCCACTATCAGTAATCTTAAAAAAAATGAAATTAGGCTACCAAACAGCCAAAAAAGCTGAAAAAATTTCGCATTTACTATATATGGATGATTTGAAACTCTATGGAAAGTCAGAAATAGAAATCCAATCATTGACAAATACAGTCCGAGTATTCAGCACCAATATTTCAATGCAGTTTGGCATGGAAAAATGCGCCACTGTATCCATAAAAAGGGGCAAAATCACTGCATCTGAGGGAATTGAAATGCCCAATGGCCAACTAATTAAATGCAAAGAAAATGAAGCCTACAAATACTTAGGCATTCTGCAGTTGGATAACATCAAGCATGGAGAAGTAAAAACTATTTTACAAGAGCCAAGGTGGCACAGTGGTTAAATGCAGCACTGCAGGCTACTGCTAGATCAGCAGGTCAGCGGTTCAAATCTCACCGGCTCAGGGTTGACTCAGCCTTCCATCCTTCCGAGGTGGGTAAAATGAGGACCCAGATTGTTGGGGGCAATATGCTGACTCTCTGTAAACCGCTTAGAGAGGCCTGAAAGGCCTATGAAGCGGTATATAAGTCTACTGCTATTGTCAGACGAGAGTACACCAACAGAGTTAGGAAAATTTTGAAATCTAAATTGAATGGTGGAAATACAATCAAGGCCATAAATACCTGGGCAATACCAGTTATAAGATACACAGCTGGCATAGTTAACTGGACACAAACTGATTTGGACCTTTTGGACCGAAAAACCAGGAAACTAATGACAATGCACTACAGTTTACATCCACGTGGTGATACTGATAGACTATATCTGCCCCGAAAATCAGGTGGCAGAGGATTATTACAAGTGAAGCAAACAGTTGAAGAAGAAAAACATGCACTGGCTGATTATTTAAAAGAAAGTCAAGAACATCTATTAATCGAAGTAAAGAACAAAAATCTACTGAAGGCCCAACAGACAAAACAAGAATACAGAAAAGATGTAATAAAATCAAGAATGGAGAGTTGGCAGAACAAAGCACTGCATGGTCAATTTCTGGAAAAAATAAAAGATAAAGTAGACAGTGAACAAACTTGGTTATGGTTAAAAACAGGTACATTAAAGAAAGAAACAGAGTCACTAATCCTGGCTGCGCAAGAACAAGCTATCCGCACAAATGCCATTAAGGCCAAAATCGAAAAATCCTCTGATGATGCCAAATGCAGACTTTGCAAAGAAGCTGACGAAACTGTTGATCACATACTCAGCTGCTGTAAAAAAATCACGCAGACTGATTATAAATTGCGGCACAATTCAGTAGCACAAATGATCCATTGGAATTTGTGCAAAAATTATAATATTAAAACAGCAACAAACTGGTGGGAACATCAGCCTGAAAAAGTCACAGAAAATCAGATGGTCAAGATCTTGTGGGATTTCCGTATACAAACCGACAAAATACTGGCGCATAATACACCAGACATCACACTGGTTGAGAAAAATAAGGTCACAATCATAGACATCGCAATACCAGGTGATAGCAGGGTCGCCAAGAAGGAACATGAAAAAATCGCAAGATACCAGGACTTAAAAATCAAAATTCAACGACTATGGCACAAACCAGCAGTGGTAATTGGCACACTGGGTGCTATTCCAAAAGCACTGGAATTACATTTAAAACAGTTAAAAATTGACAAAATCACCATCAGTCAAATGCAAAAAGCCGCACTGCTTGGATCTGCACGCATATTACGAAAATACGTTACGACGTCCTAGGCCCCTGGGTGGGGCCCGACTAGTAACCAATGCCAAATCCAGCGAAACAACTGGCCGCTGTGATACAATTGTATAATAATAATAATAATAATAATAATAATAACAACAACAAAAACAAACATTAAAGCTGCATTGCTTTATCTACTTATGTGAGAGAATGTTTCATTGAAGAGGGCCCACTTACATGGAGACAGGAATATAATGGCCCAGAAATCCACAATATTAATGAATAATATTGTAACAACAAGCAAGAGAAAAAAAAGTCTGTTTGAAAAAGATATTCCAACAATATAAGACGACTGTGATTGAATACCATGAAGGAAAGTACAGAAAAAGCTTCCTGTGGAAGAATGCCTCCCAAGTGAGGGTTTTCTCCCATAGCAATCTGAGACAGATGCATCTGAGACAGAAAGGAGAACCAAATAAAGGCCTTTATGACCCAGATTGCTATGGGCAATATGCTGACTCTGTAAACCAGAGAGGGCTGTAAAGCACTCTGAAGTGGTATATAAGTCTAAATGCATTGCTACTAGACGTTTTTGACTACAATGTTATGCAAACATAGCCACAATAATTTCATTCATGTGTAAGAAGGAAATATCAACAGATTTAAGGGAACCCCAATATTTGATGAAATTAAAATAAGACTGACAAAAGGAATAAAATAATCCAAACTGTTCCATAAAATGGATGTGTTAATTGAGTATTATAGATTAAATAAATAAATAAAAAGAACCCTCAGAGGAACATCTAAAGAGAAAAAGTTGGCCAAATTACCTTTAAACTTGACAGAAACATCCAGCTACACAATATTTTGTCAGGTCAAACTTGCTTCCTTAAACTCTTTGATCTTTTGGAAAGTGACTTTTTAGACTGCTTCCATGACAACATTTTTTTTGTTCTCACCTTTGTTTGAAGTCATGTCATGTACAACAAATATATTTTTGATTTGACAAAACACATATTTTTATGTAAATTTTTCAACCATTGTTCAGCCAAAGTGACTTTTGAGCAGATCTAACATTCATTTCACATATTCTGAAGCTATAATATTCTAACATATTAGTTCAGTTGGGTTGTCAATGGTTCACCAGATTTCATTTTCTAGTGATTCAATGTTTATAGTGTGTGCTCAATTGTTTTAAATCATGACTAAAGAAATATAAAACTGGTCTCCGACTGAATTCATGAGTCCAGAAGAATTCTCTGCTCCACTGAATTCAATAAGTGGCATGTATGTTTATTTTTAGGTCTATTATATTTTTAACCTTTTGAGTGTTTCTGAATTGTAGGGTTGGAAGAAGGAGCTGGTCTGAAATGTCAGTTCTGAGTTTGAGAACTTTATTGCGAAAGAAACTTCCTTTTCATGGAAATATGAAATTCCACCAGTAATTATAGCTTTGTAATTCAGATGACTATAAAATTGCACCTGCTCTTTCAAGGCTATTATGGAGGGATGAGAAAAACTCGGAGGGAGGGAACACCATTTGTGAGTGTTTCGCTGTTCAGACTGTGAGAGACCAGAAAGAAGAATTTCACTGTTTTCAGATGCTGTTTTATTGGAGCCAGAAATCTCACAATTGCAGCCATTGCCTTCTCTAGATGTAAAGTACTGAATGACCTTTGAGTTCTTAGCCATGGGAACACGATCCTTCTCCCCTGAAGTAAAATTTGCCATTTTGCAATATGAGAAGCTATGACCATCTGAAGGGAGGGCTGACATTTTAGGCTATTTTGGATGAGTTATATTTACTATTTCTTTCAATATCTATGGTCCAAATGCATTACCCCGCCAAGGTCTTTCTCTTGTGACAATGAGTTCTGCAGAATGCACTTGGGTAACATTCCGAGCGAGACCAAGGAGGATGTGGCAAATTTGCTTTACTCTTTGATCTCAGACTCTCCCCTGCTGTGAGCCACGAATTACAATTTCAAAAAATGAAAAGCAATAGTTCCTTCTACTTGGAGAAACTGCCTTTCACTTCTATTAAAACTGTCAAAAATGCCCAAAGGGAACAAAGCTGGTGCCCCTCCACACCATTACAGCACAATGTGAAGTTGCTGTCAGATTCAGTATAGATGTAGCATGAGGAACACAGTTTTCTTGCTTTCTGCTAAACGAGCTTGCCATGCTGCCTTTTGTCTACCTTATCCATCTAATGGAAGACAATTGCTTTTCAAGGATGGAATAGCCAGGGACTTAATTAAAAAAACCTGGGAGTTAGCCAACAATAATAACCACAACAAACCAAATCAAAATCCTTCCCTCCCCTAAATCCTAACCAACCTAAGAATCAAATGATAAAATCCATACATTATTGCTAGGGAACTTTTGGAGGCAAAAGTGAACCTTTAAATTCTTTGTTTTAAAGCAGGTTTATTGCAAAACGAAAGACTGGCTTCTGACATAAAAATTGTACTTCAGCTAACAGGACCTACGGCACAAGAAAGCAAAATATACTTGACTGAAAAATATTGATTTTACATGAAAGCCCATCAGTTAGTGAAATGTAAAAACCAATAAAGCATCAGCCATGGCTGGGCTGGATTTCTCTAGACACAATTTATTTTTACATTTAAACCAATTATTGGGCTTGTTGCATTTAAAAATCTGTACCCATATATCCTTACAAGGACTATTTTATTCAATGAAATCAATTGGATTGATCTCCATATTCCATATTAAACACCAATCTTAAATTACAACTGACACATTTTGAAGGCCAGCATTCAAGTATCTATACACAAACAAATTCCATGAAGCTTTCTTCACAGTTTTTTTTGCTGCCCAAACACAAATAAAAATATTGATTACATTTTAACACACAATTTACAGGCTATTTCAATGTTAATTTCTAGCTAAATTTGTTCAATATCAACGAGAATGTGTGAAGAAAACAGTACAAGTGCTTTCCTTTTGCTTATCAGTATTATGTGCTATTTTGTCATCAATATATATAGTACACACGCGCACACAAATATACACATGCTCTTGGTATATTCCCAAGAGCGACGTGATGGTTCAGTGGCTAAAGCGCTGAGCTTGTTGATCGAAAGATCAGCAGTTTGGTGGTTCGAATCCCTAGCACCGCATAATGGAGTGAGCTCCTGTTTCTTGTCCCAGCTTCTGCCAACCTAGCAGTTCGAAAGCATGTAAAAAATACAAGTAGAAAAAAATAGGAACCACCTTTGGTGGGAAGGTAACAGCGTTCCATGCATCTTCGGCATTTAGTCATGCCAGCCACATGACCACAGAGATATCTTCAGACAGCACTAGTTCTTCAGCTTAGAAATGGAGATGAGCACCGCCCCCTAGAGTTGGGAATGACTAGCACATATGTGTAAGGGGAACCTTTACTTTTACTTTTACCTTTACCTTACTGTATATCCCATCACAACCATTTAAATAAATAAGTCACACTGCCTTACAAACCAAAGCCCTAAAAACTTCTGAATACAGAAACCACCACCCTCTCCCCCACTTTTATAGGAGAACATGATCACTTGGGGAGTGATTTGGTCACCTGAAAATCCAGTACCATTAATACACATTACAGGACTATTACGAAGGAAGAAAATGCTTCTGTTGTTTAGAAAAATAAATTTATTTTTATTCAAAGTCAGTCAGAAATAGTGGTGAAAACAGGACTATTTTTCACCAAGGCAACTTTCTGAATAATGAGTTGCTGGATTAAAGCATTTGCGAACAGAGAGATTTGTAAATTAAATGAAAATTTTGGAGAGAGTTCTTATGTTGCCAAATACCACCTGTTCTCTAAGGTAAAGGTAAAGATTCCTCTCAGACATACATGCTAGCCATTCTGACTCTAGAGGGCAGTGCTCATCTCTGCTTCAAAGCCAAAGAGCCAGCACTGTCCAAAGACATCTCCATGGTCATATGGCCAGCATGACTAAATGCCAAAGGCACACAGCATGCTGTTACCTTCCCACCAAAGATGGCTCCTATTTTTCTACTTGCATTTTTACATGCTTTTGAACAGTTAGGTTGGCAGAAGTAGGGACAAGTAACATTATGCGGCACTAGGGATTTGAACCACCGAACTGCCAACCTTTCTGATCAACAAGCTGAGCATCTTAGCCACTGAAGCTGTTCTTTTAAGAACTAATAATTCTAGAATTCTTGTCCATCAACAGGATGGAATGATTGTTGGCAGCAGGGCTATTGATTCTACAGGCAAAGCTAATTTTGTTGAGGGGAGGGTCAAATTTACCTGCATCTATTTTAAAAGTATATTCAGTAATATTGATTTACAACTGCCTGTTTTTTTTCAGTGAAGCATGCGTCCTTATTTTGGGGTGGGGGGTGAGAAACACTGCAGTGCTTTATCTATAGACATTTTACGACAAACAAGAATAACTAATCTTGTCCTTTGTTGTCTTGTTTTAATGGAATTTCTCCATCATTAAGTAAAAAGCAAAAAATGGAAGTGATAGAAGATAATTTTTGTAGCTCTGGGTTGAACTGTGGAGTCCTTAGTGCTCTCTGAGACTGGTGACTTTCTTGCAGATTGTTGCATTATTAACTAGGTAATTTATTACCTAGTTAATTACCTAGTTAAATTACCTAGGTAAATTACCTAGGTAATTTAAGTAAAAAGCAAAAAATGGAAGTGATTAACCTAGTTAATTACCTAGTTAAATTACCTAGTTAAATTACCTAGGTAATTTAAGTAAAAAGCAAAAAATGGAAGTGATAGAAGATAATTTTTGTAGCTCTGAGTTGAACTGTGGAGTCCTTAGTGCTCTCTGAGACTGGTGACTTTCTTGCAGATTGTTGCATTATTAACTAGGTAATTTATTGGTGCACAAGTGATACCTAATTTGGTAATGACACATCCACAAGAAAACCACTAAGCTCAGAGAGCACCAACAACCCCCAAAAGGAAAGAAAAATGTATCAAGAGGTGTAATTAGTCCAGTTTAGGAAGTTTTGATTGTTATCAAAAAGAGAGTAAATTAGTCCATAATGTGGCCCAATATAGCTACAGTCCATTATCCAGAGGTGAAATTCAGCAAGTACTGACACGTTCTGGAGAACTGATAGCGGAAATTTTGAGTAGTTTGGAGAACTGGCAAATACCACTTCTGGGTGACCTCAGAGTGGGGTGGGAATGGAGATTTTGCAATATCCTTTCCCAGGAGTGGGGAGGGAATAGGAATTTTGCAGTATCCTTCTCCTGCCATGCCCACCAAGCCAGTAGTAAAAAAATTGAATTTCACCACTGCCCTTATCAATGTGTATATTGCACCAGAAGAGAGGAATGAGCCAAGAAAATATTATTTCAAGTATTTTTGTTGAAATCCAATGCAACTTGAATTAATTCTCTGAGAAAATAAAGAAAAAGGTAAGTCTGAATTCAGATAAAGATAGTTATTCATACTTGTCCCACATCAGACATTGTTGGATTGATTATCAGTATGGCATTTCTGAGTATTTAAAAATACCTGAGTATATGAACACTTCTGATTATTTTAAAAAAAATGAAAATATATAGTAGATGAGCGCACGTACAAAAAAACCCCACTGGCTTGCAAAGGCCCATTTGAGCCTTCAGATCCCTTGACCAGAGTAGGGATTTAATTTAAACTATAGCCAACAACAGGAGTCTAAGCTCTATTTAAAATCACCCAATAAAGCGCAATTCCCACTTGTCTACATAACTGGTTTCATTATTGAATTTTTACTGTTTAGAAAGGTATTTTACACAAATGTCTGTCTATGTATATTTGTGTATGTGTATGCATGTATGCATTCCAGGAATCAACTGAGCAGCAAAGTAAACAAGCTGGGAATTTTCAAATACCCTGAAAAGCTA
Organism: Thamnophis sirtalis; assembly: GCF_051295495.1. Classification (NCBI taxonomy): domain Eukaryota; kingdom Metazoa; phylum Chordata; class Lepidosauria; order Squamata; family Natricidae; genus Thamnophis; species Thamnophis sirtalis. The sequence goes on along the minus strand of NW_028261381.1, from coordinate 118,150,337 downwards.
CATCTCACTATCACAGATTACGACTGCTTGGATTTAAGGAACAAGTTTTTTGGCTAAGGAAACATTCCAGGGGGGATAGATTAATCCATGTAAACCACGCACACAGCTCAGCTAAAACTGCTGCACACATTCTAAATTGCCAGCTCCGTCTTCTTTCAGCACAAAAATGCACATTTCTTCCTATAATAAAGATATTTTATAATAGCAATAAGACAACTCCAGTGTGTGTGGTTATCATGAGATAATCATACCCTAGGGGGATTACAGATACTTGGCGGTGCCTCTTAAAGCCCCATGTGTGTGTTTATCTCATGATAACCCCACTCTCTTTTGTATCTTATTGCCTAATTATCCTCTGCTAATGCAAAATACTAATTTTTTTGCCTGGAAGAATATGTGCAAAAATCCACTGCTAACAATCACTGGAGGACATTGACAAACAATGCTGCCGTTACTTTATATCCACTTTGAATAAGAGAATTTACACACAGAAAAAAACCCACAGTTTAGAGATTATTCTAAATTAATTCAAATCCCTCTGAGCTTTTTAAAAAGCTTCTGTGAAAGTATGCAAAAGAGATCTAAGTAAATATTTTCCCCAAATCTGCTGATAGTTCTTTCCGTAATATTATACTTTTGATATTATCTTACTGGTTTTTACTTCTCTCTCCTTCTGTTAAGTAATCTATGCAGCAATTGTTTTTGCATTTGCAACTGCAAAATATATGTAACTATATAATTCACTGAGATGAAGCATTTACCACATTTCACTAAATGGGGAAGTTAATAGTGTAATGGATATGAACTTTCTCCCAGCTTGTATTTCTATTTATTTATCAAATATATATGCCAGTTATTTCTGCTTAGACATAATATGAATGCCAAGGAAGTAATTTCAACATGTAGGGCTTCAGTGGGTAAATATTTTGGTGCCTCCTCATTAAACTATTTTCATTATCTTTCATACATCATGAAATGAAGATATTTAGATTCCATTATGCATGATGTACCCATATAATTCAAAATAGATCTGATTTCTCTATGTTTTCTGTATGTTTTAAAGTATTAAGGAGTGCATAAATAAGTCTATGTGCAGTCCAGAAGTCTTAGCATACCCATCACTAGATGACAAGAAAAATCTACCAATGCTCCTTCAGTTACTGAGGTATCTCCAATCATTTGCAAGTCTTTTCAGTACATTGGGAAGGCTGATCTGCACTTTCTGTTGCTGTGGCATAATAAGGGAACATATATTGTTTTGAGGGGGAAGAAATCATATTCAGCGATTCTTAGGTTACTTATTCAGTTTTTCCTGCTCTGCATCAAAAGAAATGTTTTCTCCCCTCTACTAGTGGATGCATGGCAATCTGGACTGCTTGCTTACTTCATCCTCGATGCCTCCATTCCAATTGGCTACTGTATGCTCTTGTGCAGTGTTGACCAATCTTGGCCACTTTAAGACACATGGACTTTAATCCCCACAAATTCCCAATATAGAGTATTCTATACTCTAGGATACATTCTTTCCCCTCTCTGCCCTTAGTAGCCATTTCATGCAGAACAACTAGACTGTTAGTAATGAAAGCCTGGTTCTTTGCTCTTTTTTCTGGGTTTGGTATTGGTACTAGAATTCTGGTCATCTGCACTTCTGTTTTAAAGGTTCACCGACAAAAAGGCGACCGACAAAAGCGTGCCCGACGAAACCGCGATGACAAAACCATGAGTTCTAAACTGCACTGACGAATGAGCGCTGAAGCACACTGACAACAGTGCGCCGACAGAAGCGCGCTCTAACCCTAACCCTAACCCTAACCCTAACCCTAAACCTAACCCTAAACCTAACCCTGACCTTAACTTAAATTGTGCTTCTGTCGACGCACTGTTGCCGGCATGCTGTTGTCGGCGCGTTGATGACATCGCGGTTTTAGCGCTGCGCTTTTGTCGGCGCACTTTTGTCGTGCGCTCATTTGTTGGGTCACGATTTTAAAGGCTCACAGAATAACACATTCTTTTAAAAACATGGATGTGATGAACAACAGGACCACTTTTTCTTCTAGCTCAAGTGTTACGAAGACCATTTCCCACAACTATTCAAAGGACATACCCACAAAAAAGAAAGCAATTGATACTTGCTTCCCTTGCATTGATAGAAAATGAAAACAAGTAAGGAACTCCACCAGTTAGGTGCCATTGTTAATCCTAATTTAACACCTGGCCACTGCTATAGCTACAATAGCTGATTTCTTAAGAAACCTCAATTTCAGCATGTTACATATGGGATAAAAACAGTTGGAAGCAAGTGGAACAACTTGCCTCCAGAAGTTGTAAATGCTCCAACACTGGAAGTTTTAAAGAAGATATTGGGTAACCATTTGTCTGAAGTGGTGTAGGGTTTCCTGCCTAAGCAGGGGGGTGGACTAGAGACCTCCAAGGTCCCTTCCAACTCTGTTTTGTTCAGTTGAATGTTGCAATGTGGAATCCTCGTTCCATATTGATTCGTTCTGCACCCAGAAGATGCAAATCCAAAGCCTTTACATGATACTATAAACTTTTGCTGACCTCCCATTTTTGTCTATGTAGTTCTTCAACACAACAAAGGCAAAAAGTTAGATTCTGCTCCACAGACCTATTTACTAGATGCAGTTTCAACAAAAGCTTTGAGGGGATTGAGTTTATTTAATTCTATACATAATAAATCATGGTCCACCTCCTTAACTCTGTTTCACATAACCCTTTGCATATATGAAATGTTAATGTTTCCAGTCTGCAACCAGCCAATTCTTTTGAAGACTGTGTATGTTTATCTCTCTTAACCACTGCCTACAGAAGTCATTTAACAGTGCTTTGATTATTTAAGATGTTCTTTTCTAAATTCGGCCTGCATGGTTCTAGTTGTGGAAGAGAATTGCCTCAACTTAATGTGCTTTCAAGTTCCTAGTTTTCTTGTCAGAACATCTGCTGTCTAGCCTCTGGCCTTTTGGCTGAGATTCCTTATAGAGTGCATGTTTGAAGGAAGCAAATTCTTGTCTATAAAGTTATTTATTTACTAAATTCATATCATTGGTATGACTTTTTAGACTCCAAATTATCACCTTAAATACCTTAGACTGACAGGTAACAACAAACTGAACTTCTTCAGTTAAGTGAACTCACATCCTCTTATTTGTATGGGACAATGGTAGCAGCTAACACACACACACACACACACACACCTGTTCTTTGTGTTTGGGAACAATGGGCACACAATGTAATTCCATTTACTTTTTCTTTTCACCCACTCCCAAACTTTGTACAACTTGCAATTGAAAATATACTATGCATAAAATATATTTTGTATAAATAAACAATATTAAGCTCATACCTCAAGGAAAATAGAAACTTTGTATCTGTTCATTAATACTAAGGCTTGGGTGAATGGAATTTGTGAGGAGGAATATTTTTTACATATATTCATATTTTTATTTTTACAGAATAAAAACAAGAAAGGAAAGAAAGAAAGAAAGAAAGAAAGAAAGAAAGAAAGAAAGAAAGAAAGAAAGAAAGAAAGAAAGAAAGAAAGAAAGAAGTGAAATATATAAACAATTACAATTTTATTGCTCCTCCTCCCTGGATAATAATTTTATTGTCCCTCCTCCCTTTATTCCAATAGCTTTTCTTGTGTGAGTTTTCTAATGAAAAAAATGATAAAAATGGGAAAATATTTTGGGGAAAAATTTTTCAATCAAGCATTTTCTTTTAGGACAGTGAATATAATAAGACAAAGCGTTCAAAGATAGCTATCCTGTATTTCCCTCAAGTGCTTTGCAGTAACTTATAATAGGAAGATTTTTATCTACAGTATCAGAACACTACACTTTTTTGTACCCAGAGGACTAACATGTGAAAGAGTAGAGAAGCTTGTCTCAATCTGTACAAACTTTCTGTTTTTGAAATCAAAACACTATCAGGAGGATAAAAAAGAAATCTCAGAAAACAATGAAACTACCTCTGGTAGTGACAGGTCAGAAAATGAGATTGAATAAACAACCTCTCAAGGCAACCTTCTGTGCAATGAGTCTTCTTGTTTTTCTCTGTATTCTTCAAACCTTTTTCCAAACATGTGGACCAGTCTAAGAGCAGATTACATCTTCCTTTTTCCCATTAACATATGGATGGTGTCCCCTAATTTCAATTAGTCTTTTTCAACTTGACAAACTGGCAATATTAAGAAATTGTGGGCTAACAAGAGTTGTCATTTAGCAACAGTCAGGAGAGCTGTGAAGATCTGGCCTTTCCCAAGAAATTTGGGTGTATCCACTTGGGTGAAATCCCCTTTGTTGTTTTTATTATTATTTCTTTGGTCACCATTTTATATTTATTTTCAGATTATATATTGTGTATATTTTAATGTTATTCATATATGGATACGTAAATTGTTACACATACATACATAGTTCCCCCACCACCACCCTGTGGTACACCACCCAAGTCACATTGTTTGAGTTTGGCAGCCTTATAAATCCAGTAAATGAATAAATAAGAAATGCCACATGTCTCCACAGCCAAACTACAAGCAAGGAACTTTTCCATTTCTCCAGCCAGGCTCTATTGTGAGTTGCACAAGCTTGGGAAACAAAGCAAATGGAGAGGGAGAGAGAATGTGGTTAGGCAAAAAGAAATCAATATTGCTGTATTGACTATACTGGTACATTTACCAGAATGACATGATAATAATATAAGTTTATTATTCATGGGAGTTGTGAAGAGTGACAACCTATGTCAAGTATTTTTATTCCTCAAATTTCTCTGCACTACAGATAATAACATATGATATTTGTGCAAGTTATATTTTATTTCTTGAAGCATTATGTCTTTTAAAACACAACAATATATGGAGTAATTTTAGATAATTTCATAAATATGTATCATGATTCTAATGTTGATTTTTGAGAAAGAGACTTGGTGATTTCAAAATTCAAAATACTACTTTTGGCTGCTGGAACATTATTTTAAAAAATAAATAAAATTGTTCCAGGAAAAACTGAGACATATGGTAACTTCATTACACCTGTCATTGCTAAACTCATCATGCCTAATGCTTTCCAGGTATAGGGATATTTTGGGAGTCAAATGAACATTGAGCCCAGGGGGAGAATCACAAACAGAGAAGGCCATTTGGCCACTGGATCTAATCCTCTGTTCACATTAAAGCATCCCAGACAGAAAGCTATCAAACCTCTACTTGAATACACCCTAGGAAACACCAGATCTCAGGATAGTTGATTCTACTATCAAACTATTCCTAGATTAGGAGTTTCTATGGGTTCTGATTGAGCAAAGATTCAGAAATATAAATAATCAAGAAACAGGAACAGACAAGCGAAAAACACAAAGAGAAAGTAAAAACTTAGAAGAGAAATAGAAAATAGAAATTAAAAAAAACCCACATAGAACTAGAAAAAGGAGTATGGTTCTTTAGAGAATGACAATAGATCTGCATAGGGATTAAGACAACAGACAACAGCAGATGTCAGCAATAAACATTTAGAGATACATAATAGAAAGATATGAAAATATAGGAATATCAGACTTTAAACAATATAGGATAGAAAAAGAATTAATAGAAAACTGTTAAAAGAGAAAAAACTTTATTATTAAGATTCACTTCTACAATGGAATAGCCCTTTTCTACCCTTAGGAGAAGACATTTGTCACAAAACAAGTCAAGAATTTCCTGAAAGAACCACAATTTGTAAAACTTTTGTCCCAAGTAAAGTCAGGGTAATTAAAACCTCCCATCATTGTACATTCATTTCTATTTTAAAGTAAGAGTTTGCTTTGGAAAATCTCAACCACATCTTTTCCTTGGTTGAAAATGCAAAAAAATGCTACTGCTTTTATCTGACCCTTCACTTATTTTAACCCAGATGGTTTCTACAGCATTGTTAAATTCATTAAATGGAATTTTGAGGAAGAATAAATATTTTGAATATACCATGCGTCTTTCTTTTGCATCTTTTCCTTCAGGTACTAGATTGCAATTGCGGCAATTATCCCACTGCATCTTTGACTTTCTGTACAATGAGTTCAAACTCATCTGCTTTATTTTCTATACTCTGAATATCAGTACCTAAACATTAAGGCAATTAATTTTATGACACACTGGGGGATCTTTTATTTTTTATTTTGTTTTAAGAGGTTTCATTTCAGCAACAGTCCTACGTTTTACACAGCATATATTTATCTGCAGTTTTGAATCAACGTCAACATTTTGATATACTTTCAATCCCAAGAGTCATTTTAAAATGGTCTATATTTTTTTCTTGAAAGTCTTTGTATATGGGAATAAATATTAAAAACATATGCAAATAATCACTTTTGACAATCACATGGCACAACATTAAAGCTTAAGGGATGTGTGCTTTTCTAGCTATGCCATTTATGATGCTAGTATGTATCCCCCATTATAGTTATTTAGTTCTATTATCAAACGGGTACAGGGAATAAACAAGGTGGTTTTTTTCCTGTCTATTTTCAATTCTGAGCGAAAGAGGACTAGCAAAGAATATGTTTTTTTTCTATATATATAAAGTACTTGAATAGTGTTGAATTTTAACAGGCAGTATGGCCTCAATAGGGCCACAATATGGCAACCATAAAACCTAATTTAGCTCTCACAACTTGCTAAAATGTTTTGACCATTTAATGTTGCCAATCTGTACATAATTTTATAATGATGCAGTGATATGCATATTTGTTTGAAATAATTTTTTTCAATCTTTCAAGTTATCAGCTTAATAAATTACAGGAGTATTGCAGAAATGATTCATCATAACTTCAGCAAAGCTCCAAAAGTTTTGGTTAGGAAACTTCATACATTCGTAGTATTTATAGATAGATTTCCAGCTGGTTGGAAACTCTTAATTTGTACTTCTAATCTCTGAAACTGGGGAGATTAAAACTGAGCACCAGTGAAGGAAGTGATGGAATTCTTCAGATTCTTTGATCACAAAAAAATAGGAAGGTCATTAGCACATAGCCACAAAATTCAAATTAAATCTGATACAACTGATTGAAGGTAGAAAAATGAACTTCGAAATTCTTTGTTTACAAGTAAAATACACAAGAATGCATAAATTCTCAAACTAAGCATGAATTAAAACTGTGATCAGTTCAGAACTGAAGAAGCTTAAATAAGGCCCTGGAAGTTACAAAGTGTACAAGTTTTGACAGTTACATACTATTCTCAATGTTATCTGCAATAAACCTCTCGGTATCGGTGGCTGCTGCAATAGTTTTTCTTGTTTGTGAACTGTAGTCTGAAAGCCAGTATGGGAATAAAATGCTGGAATTTTGGCTTGAATCTTCTTAAGAACGATAAATAAAGATTTAGAACAGACTCAAGATTTTTAAGATTTTTAAGAAAATAATAACCATGGGAAAAAGTTGAAGAAACTGAATTTAGCCTAGAGGGGAAAGACTAAGGACAAACATTATAGCATTCTTCAAATAAGTGAATGGCAGGGGAGGGAGAAGCCGATGTCGCAATGACACGACCTGCAATCTCGAAGTCCCAAGATAACAGTCAATACTTTTGCCGCTGAACAATCCATATGAACATAAACCATCCCACAGAGATGGAGATTGGGAAGAAGCTGATAGCAGGGATGCCGCAAAGTCCCTGATTGATCCAAGAGAAGTTCTTCTAGATGGCGACAAAAGCACAGCCACAAGTTGATAAAGTTGGGACAGCTCCGGAATGGAAGGAAACGGAAAGAGAAAGTGTGTACAGCTGGTGAGGAAACTTTACTGTTTTAAAAGAGACTGCCTGAAAAAAACCTTAAAGCTAAATTAAATTTGAAAACAGAAGAAATAAGTGGCAAAATTAAGCTACATTGGATTGCATTGGATAGTGTGTTAGCTTTCTTTTTAAATGCTATTTTATGGATGGAATTTGCGCAAAGCTTTTTAAAGTGAACAGATTAGTTTTTCTTCTACTTTTTATTTTTGTAACCTATAGATTAATTTTTTTCCATTTCTATAGGAGTTTTTCCCCCTTTTTTCTACTTTGTTCCATTTAAGAATTTTACTTTTTTTAAAAAGAGGATTGTAACATTAGAGGGAAAGGAAGCAACGTTGTCACTTGGAGGCTGGAGATTTGAGCCTTAGAAACATTGTACTTTCACTTCTCTCTTTGATCATTCTGATCAAATATATATGTATGTATGTATGTATGTATGTATGTATGTATGTATGTATGTCTGTATTGGCTTAAAAAAAGGAAATTGGATATAAATTGTAAACAGTGATTTGGAAAGGAGGACTAGAAACTTGGTTACTAAATATTATTGATTTTTATTTAGACTAGGTTATAACGATTTAATGTTATTGGATGATATTGGAAATAGCTAACAAAATGCCATTATGTGGTTATGCTTTAAACTTTGGAATATTTTATACAAAAGGAAGTTAAAACAATTATGGTCAAATGAAAATTGAGGTATGATAATAGTAATATCTATAAATATATTTGATTTAAAATATATGATTTGATATGTATTATAGGTGATGACTGTGGAAGAGATGCATGAAAGCTTTTTGTAACCAATTGACACACTTTCTATAGTATGTAAAGAAAGACGATTCTTTGTGTTGTATTTGTGTTTATTCAAAAATCTAAAAAAAATAAAAAATAAGTGTATGGCAGTCAGATAAAAGATTACAGTGTTCCTTTGCCCCCAAACACCTTTAAATCCAATGGGCTTAATTTACAGTAAGGTAGATTGTAGGGAAACATGATGAAAAACTTCAAGATGATCAAAATCATTTAACAATTGAATCAATTATCTGATGTCCAAGAATGGTGTTGATATTTACTGAAGGTTTTCAATCTTTACAATGACAACCATCTATTGGGAATGCACTAGTCTTGATTTCCTGTACAGAGAAGCAGATTAGACTGAATGGTCTACAAGATGCCTTTCCAACTCAATGAATCTATGTAGTTTTAGCAAAATGTGCAACTTTAACAGATTCTTTTCCATCCCTAGAGCCCTGCCACACCACTTGCACCCATAATTTTTCCCACTGGTTTCCAGAAGTTTGTTTTCCTTTCCCCTTAAATCAAACATCCTAAACTGCTGTCTTTGAGATCACAAGGCAGCAGAGAAGAGTGGGAAAAGTATTCAAATCCCAGAGGAAAACCTTTGTTAAGTGGCATAGTGCTTTGCAGTTGGAATCTTAAAAATCTTGGTGAGCAGAGTTTCTTATTGTCAGAATTTTCACTAAAAAAAAAAAGAACAGCCACAGATACTGAAAGCATTAAATAAAAATTACCAACAAGCTGTCTTACCTGTGTGCACTCAAGTGAAAGGAAGGGCAAACAAGAGCAGGTAGTGCTTCTACATCAGTCAAAATGCTGACAGCTACAGTGTAATGCCTGACAAGGCTGACGTGCTATACTCCCAAAGATATTTCTAAGTGAATTGAGAAAGAGACAAATAAATTAGTAATTGTCGCTCTCCTGTCAATGTCCTTTTTTGTGATCTTCTCATGCTGTTAATTAGCATTGTCTAGTGCAATTCACTGATATACTCTCTTAGTGTAAATAAAGATAAAGTCAATTATTTTGTGCTTAAAAATATTTGGCATCAAAAGAACAGTATCAATAAAATGATCTGAAATCATTTTTATATTTCCATGAATTTATTTAGAAACAAACAGATATACCTATAGTAGTATTTAGATAGTACTGCTTCTAACAAACCAAGGGAGTTTCTTTTTTGTTCTAAAACAATACCACACATTAACAAAGAAAACAAGAAAATGAAATGAGAGTGCATTAATCATCAGTTTAAAACAGGGACAGGCAAATTTCTTAGGCCTGTGCTCCTTTTTATGGAGAAGAAATATTATTAAGCAGTGTATTCAAAAGTGCCCATCTCATAAGGTTTGAATATTATTTCAAATTAGCAGAACAATGTGTTATGTGAAAATAGACATATGTTCCCCCACAAATTCCAGAGAAGTTCCTATATTTGCATTATATTTTATCTAAAATGCAAAATTGTTTGCATATATTTGTTCTCAGGATCCCTTAGCTCAGAGTAATTATTTGTTGTAAACTGATTTTTCTTACGAATCAATTCTAAATTCTAAAGCCCTGTTACAATGAAACATGTCCCTGTGCAAATTCTTCCACTAGTCATATACAAAACTGCACAAGATAGGACCAATATATTTATTATATGTACAATTATATTTTCCATTACATCTTTTCAATATTAAAAACAGTCCCTAAGTGTTAGTAATAGAAAAATAGTATTCTATTATCACTTCCCATTCTCTAGATTCACACTTCTGGAGCTGATGCAAAAACCAATGCAACCCTTGACTGAAAATACTGATGTAAGGGTTCTATGCATACACAGTTAGTTAATTCAAGGACTGTAGAGATAATTAATGGGAGACATATAAACTTTGAATCTTCTGAGATGAAGTTCAAATGCAGCAGAATCTGAACTTGAGCTTTTCCAAAATGGTATAAAAAACCAACAATTTGGTTTAATATACCTCTATAGTTAAAATCTACAACTGTTGAAAATTAAAACCTTTTTCTTTCTTTTTTTTTTGCAACGTGGTGAGAAATTAAAACAAACCACAAAGTTAATCTTCCATGATTCAAAAGTTCAAGTGAAATAAATAATTCACATGAATTCATGAAGTTGTTTGCATGAAAAAGTGGTTTATAATTTACAAACTACTGTATACTTGGAGATTAAGAATGATATTGCAATAGGCTAATCTTTTGGTAGAGGGGCATTGTTGTATTTATAAATCAATAAAATATGTGAATTTATGTATAAGCATCTTAAGTGCCTAGCAATTGCCTGGGTTTATTGCCTTCAGCGTACAGTAGTTTTTAGCCAATCCCAAGACAGGGCTAATTGTAGTATGCCAAAGTTTTGTTATAAGTAGTAATGTTCTTGTTTCTTCTACATTGCATCCAGCATATGAATGCATTTCTAATACAGTTCAATGATAAACTAATTGCAATTCAATGTTAATGATTCATTTAGGCTCTTATTTAATTGGCAGATGTCAAAATGGGTTCAATCAGATTTAGAGAGACTTTATGCAGTTTTGGTTTTCAATTGGTTTTCTTGGAATTGTTTAGTGAGACGAACATGAATAACAGCAAAATTGTTCTCATCGCACAATTCGGTCCATAGTAATGAAGTCATTTCATGTATATTCCATTTTCTTGGTAAGAAGATAAGAGTCAGAATTTTACCTAGAAGTGCTGCTACTATAGGTAAGTATCCATCTCATAGAACCTGTCAACCTGAAATTCTTGGAATTTCACTGAAAACCACAGATGCCATTAAATGTCAGTAATGGTGCTGATTGCAACTAACAATTCAATATTGGAAACTGAAACAATATTGTGGTGGGAAAAGAGTGTCAGATTAAGCATTGTATTGGGCAGTGGTCTCCAACCTTGGCAACTTTAAGACCTGTGGACTTCAACTCCCAGAGTTCCTCAGCAAGCTTTGCTGGCTGAGGAATTCTGGGAGTTGAAGTGCACAAGTCTTAAAGTTGCCAAGGTTGGAGACCACTGGTTTAGAGTAACAATTCCAATACTTGCTAATTTCCATTGACATTAGTCAGTCTAACATAAAATGCAATTTTCTCATCTGGACAATCCAAATTATTTTTCACTATTTTATTTTTTATGTAGTATTTTTAATTATTCTCCAAAGGGACCTTTGTCTTTAGAATAAAGCTATTATGCTTGGTGCCAATTTAAAAGGCACCACAGACTTTTAAAGCCTTTTCACTATTTTATTTTTTTACATAGTATTTTAAATTATTCTCCAAAGAGACCTTTGTCTCTAGAAGAAAGCTATTATGCTGTGGCGCCATTTTAAAAGGGATGGCACATTAAAGTCCCATTGGCCAGTTGAAAATTACATGTTTTCTCACATGCTTTAATGTTTATTTTTACTTTACTCTTTCCAAATGAAGACAAAACACTTGTAATGTACAACTTTACTTCATGCACCTTAACAAAATGATAGCATTTTTATTTTTTTTAATAATGACAAATACTTTCAATAGATAACTTGAGCAAAAATGAATCTATAATGAAATTCAGCCAATATGGATTTGTATCAGATAAAGATATTAATTAACTGGTTTTTAAAATGTTAATATGATAATTCTAGTAATATTTTACCCCGTCATCATTAGATTAAACTCCCTTTATTTTTTAGTCAACTTGCAATTATACTCTTTAATATATGGCATTCACTTGGAATTTGATCAATCCACACAATGCCAATGTTTAGCAATAAGGTCTTTGGGTTAATCAGCTGGAAAAATTCCCCAAAGTTTCAACTAATCAAATTTACTGATGCAATTTGTGGGTGTATTTCCATGTTAAGTTTCAGAACAGATGTCTGAGGGAAGGGAAGCCTCATATTAACAAAATTCTCGTCTCATTCATTCTCTATTGATATTGGTTATTTAAATGTATAGCAAGAGTTGGTGGATTTTGTTTCTTTGTGGAGAAAATAACTTAATTAAGGTGCTTGCTGAAATAAATTGAAGCACTATGCTGCTGCTTTCAATGTGTGATTTAAAATCAAAATATAACCCTGAAGAAAGCACAGCATGAAGAATGGATAAAAGTATGATCTCAGCTGAGAAATTAGCTCTAAGCAGTTGTTAATTAAGGCAAATAGGATTTTGCACACCAACATATAAACTAGTTGGGTAGATCTATTTCATTGCCTTTTTGCAGTAAGGTAAAGCAGCTGATACAATTATCTGCTTTATATTACTGTTTAATGTTTTGCTAATCCTGTAGGGTGCAGGGAGGGAGGGAGACTGAACATTAAGGCTCGGCCTGTTCTGATTAGCCCGCTTAGTAATGGTCTGTTGTTATAAGGCCTATTCAGGTTATATAAAATCAATTTTATTCATTTCTTATTTTGACATTCCACATATTTCATTTCTGTCAAAAATGTAAAACTAAAATAAGGGGGGGGGGGGGAATAGCAGCAATCTTACCAATATCAATATAGCAATATCAAGAACAAAATAATAATAACAGTAAACATGAATTATAGGAACTTCTCTTCAGTGATAAAAATTTAGAGTTTCAACTTCATGGTTTTATACATACTTAGTTTGGAGGATTAGAAAGAAAGAGTCCATGATTATATGGAAAGAGTCCATATAATCAATGCAGATGAATATCATACATTTGTCTTGGCTGTGTGTATGTATCTATGTATATCTGCCAATATTTTCTTTAAGAAATTAATATTTTATTTAAAGTTTATGGAAAAACTGGTGACTGGTTATTCAAATAATATTTAAAGAAGCAATTCTTTGGTTATAATTCTCTGAGGAATCAAAAAAAGAAACTCTTGTTTTCTTTTCTTGACATGTCAAAGTTGTTATTGCTACTGTTGTTTCAAAAGAATCAACCCTACTGAATTTAACAGAAATAATATTGCATTGAAAGTCTTCTTACATGAAACTATAAATCTTTGAAGAAACACAATCAAACCAGAGACAATAGTTCATTATGGTCCAGGTTTTTAATTTCACTGGGCAGCAAGTCAGAACTTTCTTTATCTAAATAATAATATTATGAACATCAGCCTTCTGCTGAATTGGTCATACCCTTGTTCTTGGAAATGCTCTGCAGCTTTTTATGCCAATGAAAGTCATTTATGTTTATTTGTCTCATTGTTATTTGTTCTTATTTTTTAGGGGCGGGGAATTTTGGTGGGTGGGGTGTGTGTTTGGGGATTGTCATGTGTTTTGGGCCTAGTCTCTGGGTGCTATGTGAATTTTGTTGTATGGGTATACTGTGTACATACGTACAATGACAATAAAGTAAATTAAATTAAAGTAGTTTGTTCTTATTTGAAGTTTCATATCAAGTTTTCCTTATTTCATAAGCCTGACTAGGAAGCAAGTTTGGTGTAATGGTTAAAGCACCAGGTAGAAACTCAGAGACCATGAGTTTTAGTCCAACCTTAGATATGAAGCCAGCTGAGGATCTTTGCCCCAGTCATTCTCTGTCCTGAGAAAGAGGAGGCAATGGCAAACCACTTCTAAAAAAGCTTGCAAAGAAACTTGATCTGGCAGTTGCCAGAAGTCAACCTTGACATAAATTCGTCATAGGTCTTATCTATGTATTACAGTGGTGGGTTCCGGATCCCATTGCAACCGGTACAATGGGGCCCAGCATCCACCACGTGAATGCGCACAGGGCGCACATACGTACTTATTGCCTGTGATGCTCCGTGAGCATGCATGAAAGCCCCAATCAGCTCAAATAGTGGTAAGGAAAGTGGACAGGTAGATGGGCCCTCCGGAGCACTGTACCGGAAGGGTACCTGGTGCTCCCAGCATGCACCTGGTGCTCCCAGCAGGTTTACCGGGGCATACCAGTGGTATCCCACCACTGATGTATTATTCCCTCTAACTGCTTAATTGCATGGAGTGGAGTAAAACATATATTGCGACACGAACCACATAACTGACATATCCAACATTTGGATGCAAGTATAAAAGATGCAGGATGAATGTTTTGTCTTGTGTTTGTGTTTGTGTGATGACGACATTTAATATCACTTTTCCTTTCTGTGAAAGCTTCTAACTTATAATTAGCTTGAAGTTATATGGAAAGCAGGATTTTATTACAGTAAGAATCTAAATATATAGGTTCTCTCTGTCCCTCTGCAATTTGCTTCCTTATATGGAGGAATAGTACTTAAACATCACCATGAAACCTTTTTTATTATAAAGTTGTAATGCAGAAGTGGACTGATATCTAATATTATTGTCAACAAAGGGAAGAATTTGCTCAATGTAATAGCATGCACATTGAAAGAATAATTGCCATTCTTATAATCCCTTCTTTACAACTGCAATAACTACAAAATATGATAACCTATACTTTTATTTTCAATTTCTGTGTTGCAGGCAGTTGCAGTTAATATGTTGGCTATACATCTAATTTAATACAATATTTTAAAATTTGAGAGCTTTTAAAAAAGTTCTAAGATATTTTCTTCCTCTTATTTTTTAAAAAAGATACAAGATTAATTCTATATTGAAGGTTGTCAAAATTGTTATAATTAGCAAAATACATCTAAAAAACAAAGTCATGTAAATGTGCAATAGCACATATACCATATTGATACCAATTCCTGAAAAGAACTCTTATAAGTCAGAGGTGTATTAAAAAATATGGAAATGTTTGACAGCTGTTGCTAAATAGCATGGATGCAAGGAAACGATCTGTCAATACCATGTAGAAAGGAATGTAATTAAGAAATTCCAACTATATTTGGTAATACACAAAATAATTGTCTATGCTTCTTGTAAAAAATAAAAATGAATGAAAGAAAGAAAAACATGGAAAAAGACAAAGCAGGGATAGCTTTATTAGATCGATTCTTTACCTAGTTTTTCAAGATTGCTTTGTACTTGAATACTTTGTACTTTTACTGAAAATAAAACACTGCTACTGTTGTAATATTCATTCAAAACAAAGGTTTATTTTCTCCTTTAAAAAAAATCAACAGCAACTGTCTTCAATCTAGACATACTTTAAGCCTGGAGACAGAAAGGGGGAGAAAGGGTGTGTGTGTGTGTGTGTGTTAGAGAGAGAGAGAGGGAAGGAGGGAGAGAGGGAAGGAGGGAAAGGGGGGAGGAATGGGAACAAATATTAAGTAGCACCAAACCAGGAAATAGGTTGAAAGATCTATTAAAATAAAATGACATTACTGCACAATTCAATCAAGAATTCAAAATTTTTGTTGTGATCCTCAAAATTTAGCACTGCTAATTATAGACTTCTGGACTACTATTACCATCTAGAAGAATAACTCTAGGGGAGTGTCAGCAAGGCCCATCTGGTGTCTGTCTGTCTGTTTGTCTGTCTGTCTGTCTGTCTGTCTGCCTGCCTGCCTGCCTGCCTGCCTGCCTGCCTGCCTGCCTGCCTGCCTGCCTGCCTGCCTGCCTGCCTGCCTGCCTGCCTGCCTGCCTGCCTGCCTATCTATCTATCTATCTATCTATCTATCTATCTATCTATCTATCTATCTATCTATCCATCCATCCATCCATCCATCCATCCATCCACCCTGTCTCTCTCACCATTTCATCCTCTGCCATCCCTTTCTCCTTTTGCCATATATTATTTATTAATATATATTTATTTATCAAATAGTTATGTTTGATCAATTTGGCAAATTGAGCTACATGTGAACATTATTTACTTCCCTTTGCTCTTTCTGTAACACCAGTAACGTATATCAGGACACTATGACACTTCAGTGAATCCCTTTATTGAATGTGAGATATTCTATCCACTTTCAAACATGCATGAAAGATATATTTACTTTGATCACTGCCAACTCAGATTAAAGATCAAGAGGATGGTTATGGGAGTTTTCTCAGCATTATATGCTAAAATATAATTGAAAACATTGTGGAGGATGGTCTATTCAGTTTATTGAGGCAGACACAGTTCCTTAAGCCTTTACAAGAGCTCAACTTTAAGAGAGCTCAACATTCACTCAAGTGTACAGGGCAGCAGTTGATTGCTATGTCAATACAATTGAAGAATCAATGAGTTTCCATTTGAAGAAGAAAAAGAAAAGAAATAGGATAAGAAGGTGAGGCAAAATAAAAAGAAAGAAGAGTAGCTTGCTATCAAAGTATTTGCTGGTACTTGTTAAAATAGTATAAGTATAATCTTTATTGTCATTGTACTTAAATACAACGAAATTGGTTGTTCTTGTCAAATAGTTATTGTCAATCATAAAATTAGTCTCAATAGCATCGAATTTTATAAAACATTGGGGTCTTAACCAAGTAACTTTTTTTTCAGAAAAGAGTTATAACTAAAGCAATGCATAATTAAGAGCTAAATATGGGATATTTAAAATATTTTAATTTTGCAATTTGATTTTTTTTACTCAGCAAATTAGAATTGTTTTAAAACATTTTTGAACCTCTGCCATCTGCAAAATCCTTTCTCTTGTTCTTGCAGTATTGGTTGCCTGTCTAAAAAAACTAAAAAAAAAGCTACCCACGAAAAGTAAATAGAATTTCACCACTCAAGTTACTGATCTAAGGAAGGTGTGGCTTTAAATCAGTCCATTTTATGTGTATAGTTCATGCAACCTACATAAGAGGAACGGTCGCTCATTGGCTTAATGACACTGGAGGTGGCCTTTGCTCCAGCAATTCAAGTCCTAGCACCATATGGTGGGGTGAGCTTGCCCCAGCTTCTGCCCCCCCCCAATAGTTTGAAATCATGTTATATGCCAATAGATAAATAGGTACCACTTTGTGCAGATGGTCCTGCTGGTAATCTGACTGTTCTAGATGCAAACACCCATTTGCATAGGCTACTGCTAGATCAGCAGTTCAGCGGTTCAAATCTCACCGGCTCAGGGTTTACTCAGCCTTCCATCCTTCGGAGGTGGGTAAAATGAGGACCCAGATTGTTGGGGGCAATATGCTGACTCTCTGTAAACCGCTTA
>NW_028261381.1:117707782-117835282 GCF_051295495.1 Thamnophis sirtalis | reverse complement strand
AGCAGTGAGTGTTGTGCCTTCTAGGGCTAAGCAGTTTAAAGGGGATAGTGCTGACAATACTTATTCCAACATTATCCCCTTTTTACACACCTTATGATTCAAGCACACAAAAATACAAAACACAGATGCATAGGGAAATCTATACAGTTATATGCAATATATGATTTTTACTGTTTATTGAATAATGTTTAATTGTTCACTCCTATCCATTCAGACGTAATTCCAACTGACCTTTTCAATACTTCAATTAATCTTCCTTTATTTGAACATTTTATTCAGAATAAAAAAGCAGCATTAGTAAGAGCTGAAACTAAAGAAAAAGAAAACTACAAATTTGAAGCTGATGCTTTGTATAATTCCTGACACGACCAGATGTTTTTCTTAATGCTATAGTTAGTGTTGTTTTTATTTTCTTGTTAAAGGCCACAGCTTTTTAGACATATCTGCACACTGTATAATAGATAGATGAAAAGGACATTTAATGCCAGAACACTAGTAAATGGAATCAATCAATATACCTCCCTCCCTCCCTCCCTCCCTCCCTCCCTTCCTCCCTCTCTTTCTCTCTTTCTTTTACTTCTCCAAACATTTTGGATTTTCTCAAGGAAGAATTTTGTAAGGAATGGGGAGGAACAGTCTGAAAGTAAGGTGGAAGAGAGGAAAAAGGAAGGAAGGAACTACCATGCTATAAAAATGTAGAGAGGACTGTAACAGTCATGACTGAATCAGAAAAGATTTCTGATATTCCATTTATGTTTTCCACAAGTAAACTCAATGAGTGAGCCAGCAGGAAGTCAGTGCTCCCACTGCTTTTTTGCATGCCTTTGATCATTCTGTTTCTATATTTAGGTAAGGAAATACATTTGAAATAATGCCACAGTTGCTAAGTGAAAAATCATACGACTGTACTGGACTTACAACTGCCTCTGTCATTGATCAAATTGCCACAATCATTAAGCAAGATACCACTGATATGACAATTTCACATCCATGTTCTTCATTAATTCTGTTTGTTGGAAGTCAGTTGTGAAATTCCTAACTCCTAGCTACAGTGGCCGTAAATGTGAAGATTAAGCCCAATGGGTTTTTTCCCAACCGTCATAATTGTGAATAGTTGCCAAGCAAGGCAGTTGGCAAGTGAGAAGTACCTGTACCAAGTAGTTATGCCTCTGTATCACACTGTTTACATGCATTATTGAATATTATATATTTATCTAAGCTTCATATAGCTTTAAAATTAGGATAGAAGAGAGAGTTTGGAATAAAGATACAGACCTGAACATTGCAGAAAAGCTTATGGATGTATAGTTTGGTTACTCTATATGTAAGCAAGAAGATCATGAGAGATATGCTGATTTAGGAGGCAAAGAAAGTTTTTCTTTGTGTAAACGCTACCATGTAAGGGAAACGGGCACATAATAATTAAATAAATACACAAACAAATAAATAAATAACCCATAGTTAAAATGGGAAATTTTCTACTGAAAGATAAGGCAATGACCATTATCTTAGATACTTTTTAAAAGGAACTGAAGACACTAGTAGAAGATCATGCTATCAGATGTCTATTTTGATAGCCCTTTACTATCCCCAGAGTTATGGACAGAATAACATAAGTGCCAATTGAATGGATCTTTTTAGTTAGTGTATGACATTGAATGCTGTTCTAGCGTGTGTCCTTAGCTAGCTAGAGCAGGGTCTTATGTAATTTCCATAGTCACCATACAGCATCTGACTGGCAGTTGAAATCCAATTCAATGGATTACAATAGATTTAGGAAGGCTAAACTGTGACTCTCTTCAGAATGTAGTGTCATGAAACTGATACTTTTGTTCACAAAGTGTTTGTTTTGACCTTGCACTTCCCCTCCCCTGTGGTTGTAAGCCGCCCTGAGTCCCCTCAGGGAAAAGGGCGGCATATAAATCCCAATAAACCTAAACCTAAACCATACTGTTTAACTGTCCAATTTTGTATTTTTGTTTGCCTTTGCTATTGATGAACAGCATAGCTAATTAAATCAATCATATTTACAATGGTAAACATATCTTGACTGGATATTTCTATTAGAATTCCGTGCTTTAATTAATTAATTAATTTTACGGAATAACGGCGACAACATCTTTACCTAATATAGAAGAGTTATAGTGTGAAAGCTGAATCATCAGAAAGGCCAAACAAAGAAAAATCAATGTCTGTGAATTGTGGTACTGAAGAAAAGAGTTAAGAGTACCTCAGACTGCAAGAATTATTCCCTACCAAATGAAGTAAATCCACACTGTTGCCTAGGAGCACAAACTATGAATTTAAAACTTAAATAATTTGGACACATAATGGATAGGCAAGAGTCATCAGAAAAGAAAATCTTGATTTTTAAGGCAATTGCTATAGGCAAGCAGAAGACCAGATGGTTAGATAATGTCAGTGGTGACACAAGCATGAGATCACAAGACCTCTAAGAAGCAGTTACAAACAGTCCTGGAGAGATGTTGTTCACCAGGTCCTAAGAAGTAAGTCAGAACCAAGAACAGTGCCAATGTTGTTGAAAATAGTAATTAATCTAGCCACAAGAAAGTATTCAGAGGTGTCAAGTTGCTATAATTTACATTATAATTATGCAGTGGAAATTATATAATGTTTGTTTATGTATTTGAAAAAAAATTGCATGGCTGCCTATAATTTGTGTTGTGGGGAAAATAGGCAGGCGATTGGGCATGTTTGATGCCTTGAGTTTTTATACATACATACCAGAAGTGGGTTGCTCCCAGTTTGGCCAAACCGGTAGTGGAATTTGGGCCTGGGTCGCAGAACCAGCAGCAACCCAGGCCTGCCATGCCCCCAAACTGGTTCCCTTGCTGCCATTTTGTTTTTTAGTGACTGTGCGTGTGCAGTTCACTTTAAATTATTCTGCATATGTGCAAAGAATAATTTACATTGAACAGTACACGCACACGTGCAGGGCACATCTGGTGCATGCAGATTGCACCTGGTAGTAAAACTGACAGCAAGCCACCCCACATACATACATACATACATACATACATACATACATACATACATACATACATACATAACACATACACAAATACAGGCATGCACACACACACACACACACACCAAATCTTCCCTTCTTGCCCTGTTACTTGGTGCATATACATTTTTGCACCTTCCTTTTCACTGAAACTATTCATTTCTCTTCCCTTCAATTTTGTTATAATATTTTCTGTGGAGTTTGTGTTAAGTCAGATGGTCGGAATTCTACAAAGAAGCATTATGTCCTTGAATCATGTTTATTTTTCTTTTGAAAGCCACACATGATACAATAAGTGAACAAATAAGTACTATAAGTAAATAAATAAAATCAGACTTCATATAAAGCTTTGGAGTCAATATATTTTTTGGTTTCAACTGTTTTTTGCATCAAATTGGTCAACTACTAAAGAAAGGAGGAAGAAGTAAGTGTGGGTATATATAAGAGAGAGAGTGAGTGAAAGTATAAATAAGCAGTATATTTATTTTTTCCCTAACTGTAAGTCCAATACAATTATAAGTTTATTTTTTGAATTGGCTGTATAAATTCATTTGATCATTTTATGGAGTTACAATACCACAATTTTGAGAATAGTAGAATCTATTGTTAGAAAAGTAAATTTTGTGTCTGTATGTGTGTATCCAAATTAATGGATGGATGGATGGATGGATGGATAGACGAGAGACAGAGACAGAGAAATAGGCAGGCAGGCAGGCAGACAGACAGACAGACATATAGATATATACAGATATAGAGATAGATAGATGGTAGATGATTAGGTAGGTAGGTAGGTAGGTAGGTAGGTAGGTAGGTAGGTAGATAGATAGATAGATAGATAGATAGATAGATAGATAGATAGATAGATAGATAGATAGATAGATGATAGATAGATAGATAGATAGATAGATAGATAGATAGATAGATAGATAGATAGATAGATAGATAGATGATAGATAGATATGGTATAGTGGTTGGGGTGCTGGCCTAAGAATGCGGAGAGCCAGATCCTAACCCTCCATTTGTACAAAAGCTATTTTGGTTACTCTCTTTCATCCCTCTTCAATACCAGGCTTCTTCGCATAATGCAGATATAACTTTGCTGTAAAAACTAGGTGAGTGTAATGCAAATCCAAGTGAGTCTGTAACCATGCAAGATAAATGCTAAATAAACAACAACACATTCTACCCAAAAATGGTTTGAATTCGGAAGTGTCAGACTACTTCAGCTTCTTCATTTTCAATTCCTTTGTGTATTCTGTGGCCCCACCAGTTCTTGCTTGCAGACAAGTGGTATTTCTTGCAAGAATTGCAATGCACCATTGTTGCTACTTTGTCATACAATTGTGCATATCCATGCAATTGTGCAGCAGTTAACTAGGCAGCCCACTGTTAACTTTAGCTCTTGCTTTGCATGTACTTGTTTTTATTATGACTCATATACATATTATATACGCATACATTATACAATATGTTCCTTGAAGTCGGAAGGGTATTTTGAAAACTCGCCTCTGTGTAGCACATGTGTGCATGAATGACAAAAAATTTGCTTCCCTCTACCGAAGAATATCTGAGCAGTATTGTATATGCGAGATTATGTGTATATATTCTGAAAGATACAGATCAGGGGGTGGGGGTGGGACCTTTATTTTTCATTCATTTTTCCTCCATAGCAACTGATGTTCAGTGTCATGTTTACAGCAATACTAAGTGTCACCTCCTTCTTCCGCAGCTTCAAAAACTCTCATAAACAGTCTGCTTCGGGATCCTTCTCAGATTCCAGATGGAGTCTTAGCCAATCAGGTCTATCAGGTATTTATCAGAGTCATCCTTTTTCAATGACAATGCTGTTCTCTGCCTAGCAGGGAAAGGATTTTCAAAACCTCATTTAATTGCTGGCATCATTATTATCTTACATGGAGGTCAACAATGCATAAATAGCAATGTGGTATTTGTGAAGAGAGCATTTTACTGTCTTATTATATTATTTTTACAGACACATTATTTCTTACAGAATAAAAAAGATGTGAATTTTGTTTTCCGTTATTCCTTGTAAAAAGCTTTTGCTTCAAAGTTTTAAGTTTTAATTTCGAAGAAAAAAAGTATTTCTTACGATTCTATTAATTATAATAGACCTACACAAGCCCATCTTCCTACTACTATTTTTATTTGTCTGCAGTGCATCGTGAATGACTACTGTTATGGACCATTGGTGGACTGCATCAAACAGTATCCTTTCTCATAAAATTTTAGGTGCACAGTTGATGAGCTTAGGCTTTGAGGAGGAGATATGTCTAGCTGTAACCTGACATAAAGTTCTGCTTCGCAAGACACATATCATGTGCCTCTGTTTTACATTCAATCAGCCACAAGGGGATCACTGCAGAGCCTGTCTCTTACATTGTTTAACTAATGTCAGATATGCCATATGAAAATTGTCAGTTCAGTAGATATACATTTCCTTTGCTTAGATAAAATCCTCTTGCTGTTGGTCACGTGAAATACACAATCTTGTATTAAATTATTTGTTGTCATAAGTTGCAAATTCTATAAGACGTAATAGCTTCTTTGCATTTCCCACAGAAACTGTGATTCAAAATCTAAGAGCAAGAAAATGTGACTTACCACATAAAAATGATCATAAGTGGAATTAAGTGTATTCATAGATGCGTAGGCTACTTGCAATTCTGTTCAAATTAATTACATGCACAATCCTTCTGGAAGGTTGTTCTCCTTAATCTTTCTCATCCACTGAATATTCTAGAAAATCTTGATGCTTAAAGAATGAAAATGTTGTTCCTACACAACAGAGTTTAAAAGTTAATAGTTAAGCAAATTAGCACAAACCTTGCAACTTATTCTATGAGGCAAATAGACAGAACACATTCAAATCATCTACTTTGTATAGTGCTTACAGTTATAAAAATGGAAAGGAATCTTAATCTAAAGACAACGTAATGAAAACATACAGAATTCATTGAGTTTTGCTCAGAATGAATATATTTTGTATATGTTCTTAAATCATCTTCCTATCCATTTTATTTCTTTTTCATTTTAGTGGGTTGAAGTACTTATATAAGCATATTAATTTAGAATAAACATTAATTTAATATTATTTTTCCAAAAAGATACATACTGGTTTATAACAACAAATCTCACCATAATTTAGAACCACAGTAAGTTAAAGTTAAAATAAAGCTTATAACAACCTATTCAACCTATGATGAAATAAATAGGTTTATTTTTGCCTGTTCTTTCTTACTTTTTTAAGAAACCTAATTTCTGTCGTCGGTCAATGAATTTTTTTTTATTGAATTAATTGTTTGAAACATTTCTGTTAGTTTTGATTTCTGTACCAACCTACAAAAATGCAAGTCACTGAGACATCTGCTCATCCAAATTGCTGCATAATATGCAGCTTTTGGCTCTTATTAACAGATGAAAGAAACTAGTGCATGCTGCAGGACAACTAATTTTTTCCCCACTGCTATCAGTGCTTTTTATGATTCTGAATTATTAAATGAGTTTTCACTACTCAGTATATTGAACAGGCTAAGTAGCAATGCCACATCAGACCCATCATCTAATATTTGTCTTCAATAAACCTCTGCTTTATACCTAGTTCTGTATATTTTGATAGTTTCTTAGATAATAAAATAGGAGCAAGTTTGAAGTCTGCCCATGCTTTGGGAGAAGTAACGAAGTTCAGCAGCTTCTAAGGTATAAGCATAATTAGTCTTACTACTGTGCCTCCAAGAAAACGAATTATAGCACAATCCTTTTTATGTGCTAAAAGCTTCTATGATTTTGTCTTGACAATGTATAGTAGTAATATATTTAAACATTCAATTCCTTGATGTCATGATAGACCCAGACCTATCAGACTAATCACAAAATAAATACATTTTGATAGATTTAGAACCCTAGGGAACTGTATAAACTACACCACATATTTCACACATACTGTATATACCAAGTTTCTGAGCAGAGTTTCTTTGGGGAATGAAAAATGATTCTGGTAAGCCTATTTTTGTTCCAAACCATAGTTAATAAAGGCAATAAGATGAGATCATTGTCTGCTAAATGTGTATCATAGAACATTGACATAGTAGTATTTTTACATTGTCATCTATATCATAGATAATTATATATTGGCTATAAAATTGGGTCAAAGAAGTAGCTTGTAATCTAGAAATAGTTTATGGAAATAGTTATTGAGAACCATACTTCTGCTAAACCATATTTACTATAAGGTATTGATTGCAATATACACCATAGTTAATTTCAGATCAGATTCCATTAAGCACTAAAGAAAAAAAATCAGAAATAATTAATGTAAGGTTTTGTAAAAGTGGTTGGCCATAAGTTATTAAACATTTAATGATTTCTGTTTATGATTATTTAAAAATATTTATTGCTGAATTAGTTGTTAATTTTAAGGCATACAAAGTCATTTAAAACCAATCTAAAGTTAAGGTTTTTAAGTATAATGTCTTCTAAGGATTGCATATTGATTTTAAATACAACTATCTAATTATATATGCATGGACTAAAGTATGAAGTCAACCTCTTTGAATTGCCAAGAGGCTGTTTTTCAGTAACAGTTTAGATATTTACGGGAAACAAGGCTGCTGAATTGAATGAGCACAGACTGGCTTGTGAAGTTATTTACAAGTTTTGCTCCATGGTCAGGGCCATACATCAATAACAGGTATTACCATAGACTAAATCTCAGCCTTTTTGTTTACAATGTATTATACACACTGTTTGTAGAATTTATTTTATATTTTTGCTATTAGTCATTTTCCTTATTTGATTCTGTCATTATAGCACACCTTGATGTGCTACATCAATTTTTCATAGTGCAATATTTCCCATGACTTACAAAAATTCAAACTGTGTAGTTTCTATAAGATAGATAACAATAACAACAACAATAATATGCAATTTAGTTATTTAAATTGTATAAAAAGTATAAGTTCATAATTATTGAAAAATTATTTTTAAAACTTGAAAGAATAATAAAGAAAATATATTTCATCATTAGTAGTAATATTTGCTACCTATTATATTTTAATTATAATTTTCATGTCCTGCATCTATTTTATAGCATTTCAAAAATCTCATACAGATTGATTCAATCTCTTGCGTCAATGTGCAATAAATAGGTAGAGGACCAGGGAGATCTCTTTTAAGGCTGTAAACATATCTAGAAATTTGAGATTTTGCTATGAGTAACTATTTATAAAAACCCTAAGCCTAACGCTTGTTGGATATGAAAGTAACATCCATTTTCCAAAACTCAAATTAAGCTCACTCTACAGGTCCTACTAAGATCTGGGCTGCAAAGATTCAAACAACAAAGAGTTAGCCAGAAGCAACATGCATATATAACATGCAAACAGTATTTTAACCAAATTTTTGCAGCTCAGATATAATGCTTCTTACTTTCCCATCCTATTTCCTCTTGTTTCAGGAAGACAGTTGTTGCTCTTTTTTTCTAGACAAGTAAATATGTCAAGCAAGCACTAGGTTTTAGCCTCTCATTGGTTGCTTTAAAAATATCAATAATGATAGTGACTGGCAACTTTCCTCATAGCGGGCTGGCTTTTCAATTTTTTAAAAATATCAAACTATCATAGAAATCATAGGGACAATTTTGCCAACCCCAAACAAGGTACGTATAGCATTAACTAAATACTGATGAACCTCCAAAGCAATATATATTTATATGAATTATCCAGATTCCAAGAACAATGTGTCAAAGGTTTTACTTCATCTCAAAAGTGAGATTCATACCATCACTACTAGATTTACTTTTCTCAGAATTCATTAAATTGTGCAGGCAAACCAACAAGCATAATTAATGACTCTCTTAAAAACTAGCAAGCATAGTTAATGACACCCTTGAAAAGTCTTGAAATTTTCTAACTTTTTTCCCAGAAACAAATTCTATCCTCTTTTAAAGCATTAATTTCAAGATATCTTGAAATTAGTTCTGCCAAATGAAGGGGACACAAAGGCTATTATGATGTAATGATTGCAAACAAATGGGAATTATTATCTTTGAATTCTGAATAAAGATTATTTGTCATGTTTCATTTCTGACAGTCTAAAAAAGTTTATTTTGTTTACATCTTATCCTATTCTTCTTCAAGAAACTTTATGAAATGTCTCTTTTACTCTCATAGCAAGAGAAAAAGTTGCATTTAAAAATGAATATGGAACAGACACCATATTATTTTTGAATTTTTTAAAATTAATTCTAGCGTTAACTAATTATATAATATTGACTAGATATATATCACTGCTTCATAGTAATTATAAAGACACACCAGTCTGGCTGAAATATATAGAAGATTATCTCATAACAGATCTTAATACTCTGATTCCATCCCCTCCTCCAATATCTTTCATTTTCTTGTTTGTAGACTGACAATTGGTTATTAAAATGCAAAGTTAAATGTTAAATTTTGGTAGCCAGGACTCAATTCTAGATCACTATAGTCTACCAAAAAGAGCTATGCTATTATAAAATCAAGTTTTATATAAAATTGGGGAACATGTTTCTTTAATGGAAAAATATCAGTGCAATTGGATATGAGCATGAAGTCTTACTGCAAGAAATGCTTCTGAAAAGAAATATATCATTTTTAGGTAAGCTTTTATATTATAATCTAATACCTAAATGTTGGAAATCTCAGTAATTGTTTCCAAAAAAGTCTCTACAGATATCCTGTATATTAAGTAGTAAAGAGAGACTAAGAAATGATTGATGCAGTGCATGTTATCTTTTATTGATTTAGACCTGAACAGGAACTCAGTTATCTAATACCTTATACTGCATGTGCACAAGCAAGTAATTAATATTTTATAGAATAGGTATCTGGGAAAAATGCTTTAATATCAGTTGTTGTATTACTTTTGGTGTCATGAGATATTAACCATAGTCTAGGTCTTAGGAGACTCAGAAGGAAGTATGAGAAATATTAGCTTTATAATTCTTCATGTATTAAATCTCTACAAGAGGGATTCACTAGTTTCTTTAGAAGTTTATTTCTTTTTTTACAGTATATTAAACCTTCCTGCATTGTATTGTTAGTCAGAATTATATTAAATGATAAAATATGTAAGGAGAGTATTACAGTTAACACTTCCATGCATAGGTTATTATTACTTAAAGGATCATTTGTCTTAAAGCATGATACGTTTGTCATTCTTCAGAACTGTTATGTGGAATGATAACATCTCAGTATGAAAAACTATATTTTAATAATGAAGGCTTTTAAGCAAAAGTTTAAATACGACCAAAACCCAAATAATAGAAAAACTATTTTAAAGCAAAATTGCCTAATTACAGCAGCTGTGATCCACTCTGTTTCTTAGATTCTGTAATAACAAGATTAAGAATATTAGGATTAAATGAGAATAACTATGAGATACTAATAGCAGGACTGAAGCAAAAAGCAGCAGCACATCTCTGCATGATTACTTTATAACAATTATTTTTTATTATTATTTGTGTAGCAGACATCTATTCCTTAGCTGTATTCTTATAATTTTCTAATAAAGGCAGAAACCAAGTTTGATTTAAATAAATTTCTTTAGTCAAATTGTTAAGGATAACTTAAATTTGTGATACTGTTAGATAAATTATATCGCAAAACATACAGTTCTGTCAAAAAATAAACATATTCATTCTGAATTCATGAAATTAATGTTATGAGCTTACTAATCATGTGCATTCAGAAATATATCCTTTTATTTACTTTATTTTTTACTACAAAGAATGCAAGAAGATATTTTAATGTTGAACTACAATTAAGAAAAGATTAAATCAGTTGGCTCATTCCCCCCACACCTTAAGCATTCAGGAAAATGCATGGTTCTAATTAGTTTGTCCTTAGTGAAATAATGGAAATTAGTAAACCATTTAAATAAGATCAATTCTTCCTCACAAACCACTGGATGAAAGAGATAAACATATATTTTAAAGCCTTTAGATGTTTCAGCTAGAAAAACTATTAGATGACCCAACATCCTTTCAAAATTGATTCCAATAATATACCAAATACATTTTTCAAAACATTTTTCCTTGTATTCCATATCCTGGGTCTACGTAGACTAAGGAGAACATGCAGATAAAAAGTGCACATATTCTTTCTTTTCTATGTCTTTAATGATCAGTAAAAAGGTAAGAAATATTTTTGGCCATTGTTCCTATTAAGTAATACTGGCAGGAATCTTACCAAATTGAGGAAGAGCCACAGAAGATAGATGTAGATTCATTGATAAAGATACCTTATACTACAAATCTTTCCATTCACAATAACCCTTTGATTTATGAGTATTGAGTAGGAGGTGTGGGGAGAGAGATTGTGAGGGAATGTACAATTTTGGGAAGTCAGCTTCTTAAAATTTCATTCTATCAGTGCAGTGCTTGATGTCATACCGAGAACTCTGGGATAATATCTGCATCTGTGTTGTATAATAATTTTTCAGTGAATACTGAAATATTAATTTCTAGTGAAAATCTATATTGAGATAAAGGTATAACATGTCTTCATTGCAGAAACACTAGCGGTTTCTTAAACGTATTTGCAGGAGCTTCAGTCAAGTAAAATATTTCTTTATTTTGAACCTTTTTCAAAACCAAAGTACAATATGACAGGTTGAATTAATGATGTCTATAATGAAGGCATAAAAATGCAGAGATGGCAAAGAAGCATTTTTAGATTCATGTTTCAGGTTTACCAAGAAGGTTCATTTAAACTGACACAGCATTGCATGCATTAGAAAGATATGTATGAGTGCATTAGTAATTCTTGTACCTTTGTTCAAAGAGAATTAATTATTCTTCCTATCAGCTAATAGAATAATACTATTGTTTATATCATCTATTCTCTCTAGCTGAAGATCAGTTACGTGCAAAGGGTTATGACAAAACACCAGACTTCATATTAGAAGTGCCAATTGGTAAGTCCATAATGCTTTTTGTTTTTCTAATTGAGTTGTTTATATTAAATGCTAGCAATCTTAGTTGAATTATTCCAGATATGTTTTAATCATAACGTTGAAGATATGCACAATAGTGAACCAATTCCATTAAGAATTTATTATGGGAAGTGATCTGTTTGAATGCAATCATTTGTACATAATAAATTAGACCCTTATTCATGAACAGACTGATTACATATTTTGTCGCTAAAATATCTAAATTTCTTGGTTGGATAAGACAAATATTTTAAGATTTCACTGTCAAGAGAGTTTTTAGCCAAATTGTTGGATTTCCTGCAGTAACAATGTCAAAATATACAATATTTTCATTATTTTTATTTATTAATAAAATTTATATAGCTGCTCATCTAATAGAAAGCTATTCTGAGTGGTATAGAACAATTGAGAATAACAGTAAAATTATAAAGCAGTTATTATCCAAATCATTATATAATACTCATTTAAAAAATTACATTTATCACCATGTTGCTAATGACAGACTGCATAACAGAAGCCAAAAAAGCTCCCTTAACAAGTAGTTACATCAAAGACATCCAGCTGTATTCCACTTTTTCCACCAAAAATCCCCATATTTCTCCATGGTGATTTATTGGACTAGTCTCTTACATACAGAAGAGAATTCCAAAGCTAATAGACATGTATGTAGGAACTGACAATCTATAGGGTTATTGCAAGCGTAATCCTAGGCAGTGTGCAGATGGTGAGAAAACAGAAAAATAATAAAACAATTTCTGATTCTGAGTCCCCAGAAACAATAATATAACACAAGCTTGAGGTGGAAAAATTATTCCTCCTCTAGTCAAAAAGACTACCTTATAACTAAGCACAGGGCTCTTTTAAGCTAGCCCAAATTCCTGCGGAAACATCCAAGTCCAATAGTGTCAAAACTGTTTAAACCTCTGAAGGGATGTTGTTCCACAGGGCAGAAGCTGTAGACCAAGAAGGAACGACCGACTCCTAGATCCCATAAAATGGATGCTGAAGCATGCCAACCCAACTGATTTTGATCAGAAACAACAGAAGACAAGTGATCTTAAGATAATCTGGCCTTGTGCCACATAGACCTTTACAGATGTCTCTTTTAAGGGTATTACACCAAATTAATCTAACTCAGCTATCTTGCAGGATCTTATTTTCTTCTTGCTTATTTATTACACACACACACACACACACACACACACACACACACACACACACCCTTTAGGAATCTGAGGGCAATATTTATAGTTTTCCCACACTCTTTTTTTTTGTGAAAAAAATACCTTGTAAATGATAGTTTAAATCTAAGATTCCTTGGACATATATTAACACAGTGAACACTACATTATTGTTCCAATATGATTTGCCAGAAAATGTGTATCATCTTCTAGAATCATATCTGCAATTTCTAGATTGTTATTTGAGATTTGAAATACAGTTTCTAACATCACAATAATCTTGCAATGAGGAAAACAGTTGCAGAATAAATAAATGCTTAGCTATAAATTAATCAGTGTGATGAAGCAATCAACATTTCATAAAAACAAGTAATAAATGATGTAGTTGTTCTCTGTAGAAAAGGAGCAGTTATAGAGTACAGCTTCATTACCTATACTCTAATCATCTTGGCTTTCCACCAAAACAGACTGTACATTTTTTCCTAGTAGAAAAAGCAATTCTATGCAACTGCAACAGAAAACAACTGCAAAAAAGAAAGAGGGAGGGAGGGAGGAAGGAATGGAAAACTGTTTGATAAGTGCTTATTTCAGTATACCTTACTACTTATTTTCTGCCGTTCCTATTCCTTTTTTGTTAGCTATGATGCCAAGCACCTTTACAGAAATCATTATATCCTATCCCTTGGCTTTTTGTTCTGAATAGCTTTTATGCCTATTTCTAAAGATCCTGTGATTCTTGAGCTTCAAACTTATTTTTCATAGTTCCGAGTCTCATTTCATATCAGTGGAAGACTTTTTCAGACTTGATTACTATAAGAAAAGAAATTTGCATAAGAGTTGAGGAAAGAAGATGTAACTTTCCAGACCATGACTCTCTTAACTGGAGCAGGAAAAAGAACCATTATCTCCTCCCATCTGCTTCACCTGTGTCCCCACTTTTTTTTTTGTCTCCTGCATGCAACCCAATTTCTGTACTACCTATCTTCTCCTATTCATTTCTGTCTTTAAATCTACCTGTTTCTCTTTTCCGCTCCTCCAGCCCCTTAGTTCTATAGCAATAGCACTTAGATTTAAATACTGCTTCATAGTGCTTTACAGCCCTCTCCAAGAGATTTACAGCCTATTGCCCCCAACAATCTGGGTTTTCATTTTACCGACATTGGAAGGATGGAAGGCTGAGTCAACCTTGAGCTGGTAAGGATCGAACTCCTGGAGTGAGCAGTGGGTTACCCTGTAGTACTGCATTCTAACCACTGCACCACCACGGCTGTATGTTCTTCCTTGAGCTTAATCGCTGCAGATTCCATCTCTCTAGAAATCTCTCTCTCCAGATTTCCAGTCATGATGTATTTCAAACCCCTTCCTTGGTAAAATGTTTCACCATTAAGTGAGCTTAATTCATGACATCAGGATTAATTGAACAGAAAAAGAAGAATTACTTAAAAATCTGAAATTATCATGAATATTTTTTTTTCTTTTTAGCTGTAGAAGGTCACATCATTCATTGGATTGAAAGCAAAGCCTCTTTTGGTGATGAATGCAGCCATCAAGCATACTTAAATGACCAATTTTGGAGCTACTGGAACAGGTATATCTTCATTTTTATGAGCTATAGACAATATAACTTTGGTATTATTGTCAATATTAGTATATTATGCTTATTTCTTTCATCTTTACAGACAAATGACAAGTAGGATAGGGGTGGGTTCCGGGTTCCGCTATTGCCGGTTTGCTCATGGACAGGCTTTGCACACATGTGCTTTGCGAGCGCATATGCACAGTAGTAAAAAATACTTCTGCGCATGCATGGAAACAAAAAACAAGATGGCGGCACCTATGCTGTTGCCAATAGAACTTGTTTGAAGGCGTGGCAGGCCAAGTTACTGCCTACTCAGCCAAACCTGTCCAAACCAGTAGGAACCCACCTCTGAAACAGGATATACATTTTGAAAAGGATTTAAATTATTGCATTTGCTATAATTACTGCACCCTGGTTAGGACTAGATTGTAGAGCCAGTATATGGTACAATGTAACCCATGTTTGAAAACATAAGAATTAGAAAATTTCTATATGTAATTTTACAGTTGTACCATGAGGGGTTCTTGGGTTTTTTGCATAATGTTGAGTAAGGCTATTGGACCTTGTGATATAGCACTCTCTAATGTGAATAGCAGCAGATCTTCAATTTCTCCATTACTGACTCAATCCTAGTGCTGAAATTTGAAATCCTGATAGGTTGGGAGAAACTACAGATTGAACATGGAATATGTGCCTGGATCTACCTGGATGCTCTAAACTTTTGATATGTTATTCAGGTTTGATATCTTTACCTCTTATTTTATACACATACAGAGGAATGTGCAGCACATCAAATTTTGAAGGAGTCATGGGCATGCACATTGCATCTGCTGACTCCACCTTAAGGAGCTGTGTCTTTACTACAACTCAGGTTCTAGTACCCCAGGAACATATGCATTTACACCACCTCAGGAATATATTCATTTGCAGGAAGCACCAAGACTTGCAACACAGTGTTTTGGAATGGGTGTGGGAACATTGTTGCTGTTTCTTTACCTCTGATACATAGTTTCCTGGAATTTGTACAGTTGTGTGAGGTAAAGAAAAGATTCAACTTCTTCAAAACTACACCAACAACATGCTTATCCACACTCCATCCCAAACAGCTTCTGCTACAAATCCACAGGTTACACAGCTTAATACATAGCATCGGTACATAATCATGTATTTCCCTATATTTAAATTTCCTTGCAAAGTTGCTCTTTTTGATATTCTGTATTAATAAATGAATGCATTTCTATAATCAAACATCTTATTATGCAGCAACTACACTGTCACTAAAAGCTTACAATATATAAAGATGTATTCAGTTTGTTATATTTCCTATTTGTACTTCAATTTAGAGTGTCTTAGATTGTATATTTAGTGAAAACCTGAAGAAAGATAGTTTCCAATAGTTTAAGAATGCACTATCAAAATCACTGACACTGATATTAGATAATTCCTCATAATGAGAAGAGCACTTCTTCTATACTCTTTGATTATAAATAACAAACCTTTCATCTACTGAAATCTATTTTAATCATAAATTAGATGTCTTTAATTCTTTTGAATGTATATTTTTAAAAGTGCAGTACTCTAGTAATCTGAATTGTCAGAATATATTCATTTTAAATCCACCCAAGTTATAAAAAGATCTTATGAGGTATGTCTCAGCGTTCTGAGTAACACATCCACCAAAAGCAGAACTCCGAGGCAGGTAGATTCCTCAAAGAACATGTTTATTGGATACATCATATCAGCACAGCCAGTGAAAACCAACTCTAAAGGTTCCCGTGGTTTTAGCCTAAATAAAAGAGCAAATGTTTCTCTCCCCAATGTCACCAGTCACATTGTCCAGCAAGTTACTTCTCTCTTCCTTCAACTGCCACCTGTTGGGATAACCTTGGTTTTCACAAGTAAACTCTTTGTTTTGACTGTTAGCCAGTCAATCTACTTGCCCCTCCCTTCCCCCTTTCACAGTTTGTGGTAACTATGAAGCAGCAAAAGATTGTTTCAGCCAGGTTCGCTTCAGAGTTGATAGAGATATCCTAAATATGCATATTCATAAGAAAATTATTTAAAGTGTAATTACAACATGCTAATGTTAGAATCCTTTCAATACTCTTTTGAGTAAAGATGAATTGTTATATAGTATATCTCGTTATACAATTTCAGCTTTCAGTGCTGCCTTGCAAACTACCTTCATAATATAATTTGTGTCTAGTAAGTACGATTAGGATTGGACCTGGATTGCATTTGATAAAATACTATTTTTCTGCATAAGAAAAAACATAATATCTCATCTTCAATAGTGAAGATGAAATTCCTATGCATCATTATATCAGAGACATAAGCACAAATTTATTTAAGGGACTGAATTAACCTACATTATAACTTGAGTAATAATGTTATCAGTTGATTTATTAACTGAAGTTATATTGTGTTGGATATGTTAGAGAAAAAGACATCCTTTTTATCTCAGTGGCTACAACTAGCATTTTGGGATTTTAAAATATTGGCCTAATAGAAACCATGGGAGTTATATTTGTCAAGTATCTAAGAAAACTATTCATGCATACCCAGTATCCAAAAGCTTCATTGGCAGCCAAAACACAAAGATTTGAAAGGTCATTCTTCTTCCCATAGTGTGATGGTTTGTTGACATATTTTGACATGCTGGCATTGTACTAAAACATTTTGACCTTGCTCCAACACTTAGAGGTTGAGGACTGGTTAACCTGTCCACTGCTTGTGGAACTTCATATATTCTTCATATTATCCCTGTAGTACACAAATGTCTGCTATAAAATTAGTAACTTTAGAAATTGGGCTGGGATGAATTTAGGATTAGTGTAGATTATTATTAAATGATTATTTCATGAAATCATCGGGGTGGAAGAAAAAAATATTGAATCTCCCGAATAGCAAGTGAATTGCAATATTCCCGAAGAAAGTTTATAATCCAAAACACTTATGTTTTGGAGAATCTGTCTATTCTCTTTGTGAAAATACAGCTTACTCTTTGTTTAAAATTTCTGTTAGTATTATAGATTTCTTAAATATTTAATTTAATGGATAATGCATGAAATAAGTTGTACAGTTGTGTGTCTGCAGTCCAGATTATTTGGTGCGGATTGTTCTTTCGAACATGTATGCTGGGAAATTATTTCATTTTTATATTTCTAAAATAGTTTTTACCGCTTCCCATAAAAATTAAATAATCTGAAATGGTATTTGAGTCTTTGAAACCAAATAGCACCATTTGCTTCAGTTGTAATAATGTTACAACAAATCAACAATAATGTAATTACAATTACATTGGCCAATGAATATCATTTTCAGGGGTTTTTATTCAGATTTTTGTTACTGAGGATTTTATTTATTGGCATGCCTGATTCATGGGAATCATTTATAAGTTCTTTGATTTTCCTTTTTTAAAAAAAAATAGAATATAATTTCTTACATACAATACAATACAGTTATTTATCTTTATTTTCTGTTCCTTTAATTTTGTCATATCACTGGTGTTTATCCTATAATATTGACAGAACACTTTAAAATCCATATATATTAGTGCAAGGCATCAGTTTCAATTTCCTTGGTATATCTCATTCAGATTAGACAAGCATCTGGGCTTATGTACGATAAAAGCTGACAGCATGGATCTTACTATGCTTACCAAAGGCCTGGTCACAGACAATCCATTGTGTCAAAGAAGACCAACCTTTATAAAATTTTCACTTTCAGCATTTCTTGTAATTTTTAATTGGCCTTTATATCTGGCATTCTGGGAGTCCCCTTTTTTAACCTTACATAAACATTGTAGAAACAAATTTTATTTACTATACTGCAATATATGTATACTATAAAAAGATTGCATGGTCATTTATACATATGCATTTCAAATTATGGGAAGTAGCTCTCATAAGCATAGGTAAAGTAAAGGTTCCCCTCACACATGTGTGCTAGTCATTCCTGATTCTAGGGGGCGGTGCTCATCTCTGTTTCAAAGCCGAAGAGCCAGTGCTGTCCGAAGATGTCTCCATGGTCATGTGGCCGGCATGATTAAATGCCGAAGGCGCCTGGAACACTGTTACCTTCCCACCAAAGGTGGTTTCTATTTTTCTACTTGCATTTTTACATGTTTTCGAACTGCTGGGTTGGCAGAAGCTGGGATAAGTAACAGGAACTCACTCCATTATATGGTACTAGGGATTCAAATTGACGAACTGCTGACCTTTCTTATTGACAAGTTCAGCATCTTAGCCACTGAGCCATTGTGTCCCTTCGTCATAAGCATACCCATGAGTTATCATTTTTTTTTTCCATTTAGAGAAAGGGGGCTTGCCTGTCTTTCCTTTTTGGGCTTTATAAGTTTTAAATAGGCTCCTGTTGTATTGTCCACCTCAGTTTTAAATTGAGGTTTCACTGCCTTGTGTTACAGTGCCCTTGCTCAGATCTGGGAATAGCAGATATAGCTGACCCCAGTTTGCTTTCAGTATGACACATTTGCTTTATTTGTAATTGTTATCCTGACATGGCACTATCTTTTCAATTAAAATAAAAAATAATAAAAATAAATAAATAAATATGGCACAATCATCTCATCATTGAGATAGCCTTTAGCAAGATGAGCAGCATACAAGTTTGTTAAAAAATAAATAAATCACCATAAATACCCAAGTGCACAGGACAATTTTACATCACAATATTGGTTTCATCCTGCTACAGCCTACAATGTTTCAGGTTCTGTGCAGCAGCAAAGAGAGGTGAAGGGAAGGGAGGCACTCTCTGCAGTCATAAATGTGGGCAGGCTGCCAAGTATCTGAATTTTGATCACATGACTGGAGGAATACAGCAATTGATGTAACTTTGAGGACTAATTTTAACTACCATTAGTTAAACACTTTCCTAATTTTAAATGGCTGCTGAACAGATGCTTCTTAAGTAAGGATGGCCTGTAATATCTATGGCAAACACTAGGTATACAGGTTTAACTCAAACCCATAAATAATTGGGGATTTTAGAAATAGAATGCACATTAATAGTCCAGGTAACAATTCAGTAAGAACAACAGAGTGTACTATTTAAAAGCCTGTGATATGATATATATTATACACAATTTCTAATTTGTTAAATTAATACCATTAATTGTCCTAAATTAAAATAAAAGTTCACTTGTTCATAAGGGTCTGTAAGCAATAAGCTAATAAAAGGTGTAGCATTTCTAATTAATTTAATTTACACCATAGAGATTAACTGTAAAAGATAGCAATTCCATTACCGTACAGTAGTTATACAGACCTGTATTTTGTATCTGCCAAATTTAAGTTAATTAGGAATGTTGATGCTGTTTGTTTTTTCTGTCACAAAGCTCATCTTTAAAAAAAGGCTAGACACTTTCCCCTTCCCAACATTTATCATCTAAATAATAGTCTCCCCAAGATGGCAGCCGCATAATAAACTCTTTTCAGTGGAGTGATGGGTAATGAAGCTTGCTTTTGAAGCCAGCGAAAAATGTTGTCTAGTCAAGTGCATGAATATGATAGCTGGAGAATCAGTGGACTTTCTCAGTCATCAATCTTTTTAGAGCTTCTTCTGCATCTGAATATTTTGATAGATGATCAAATAATTGAGTTATCTATCTTTCTAACTATAAGAGTTGCATAAAAATTATTCTCACATAGTACTGAATATTAAACTATATTGCATATCCACTAATATTTTTAAGTGCTAAAGGAATTTTAAAATATCTCTTCTCCTTTCAAATTAACAACTGGAAACCTGTACAATTAAATGTTTCGAATTTTTTTATAAGAGAATCGAAAACACAGAATCTTGGATTAGATGGAAAACAAATAAAATGAAGATATGTCTAATACAACAGATATTATATAAAGTGTTTGTAAAACGTATTGGTGACTAATGACCAGTTCTTTCTGATTTTATTTCACATCTGGACATTTTTCCTTGTAAGAAATAAGATGACCATCAGACACACTAAGTATAAATGATATCCTATCAGGACATAGCCTCAAATATTATTTAACTCAATATCATTATTCATAGCTATTTAAAAGATGAAGATCTGGAACTCATGAGACAATGTCTTAATTTCTTTGTTTTCAGTCACATCCTTTAACATTTAAGGATGGGGATGGGAAGAAAGAGAGTAAATAGTTTGTTCATTTGCCCAGTTTGCATAGCAATAGTAACAGGGCAGGTTGGTTCAAATTAGAAAAAGTGCTTAAAAATTAATATAAATTAAACACTTTCAATAAAATTCAACGGATATAGCCACCAAGATTAGTGAAGTTTTAAGTCTTGTTAGTTTCCATGAATCCATTCTCAACAGAAAAAAACAATTGAATTCTGTAAATGTTTCCTGTGAGTATATCCAATTGACTTGCATATATTGACAAAAGGGAGTTGCTGAGAGGTCATGAAGCTCTTTTTCTTCATGTGCCACCAAAGAATTTCTGACACAATGTTAATATAGCTTTTTAGCAGGACAACTTTAGTGTATCTGAGAAGCAGCTGCCAATGCAAGGACAAGGGTGGGATCTCAAAACAGATCTTTGATCAGCTATCAAATATGTAATCCTATAACAGAGACCATCTACCAGTAGAATGAAATCAGCAGTAGAATGAAAGCTACTGATGAACCTGATTCCTTCTTTTTGTGAATTCACACACTAAAGTTGTTCTAGAAGGCCAGAAACTTATCTGAAGGATATTTAAGAATAGGGATGCAGAAAAGCAGAGGACAAAGAGAGACATTATTGTATGTTTGAAGGCCATTTGTATACATTTCAAGGCAGAAAAAAAATCTTTTTTATGTATAGTTACTTTGTTTAGGTGTTATTTAACTGGCTATGTTTAATTTTTTATATATATTATGAACATTTCAATCCAGAGATGCATATAAAGTGGATTTGGAATCTTTTGTTCTTTTTGAAGGGGAATAGTAAAACATCTGTGTTCCCTCTGGATTGTTTGGTTAGCATAGAATCATCCATCACCGGTCTTTGATATAGCAACCAAGAAATCATATGTTTTGTTTTAAATGATAAATATTCTGTTGTCATGAATACTTATAAGGTTCTCTAAATTTACATCAGAATTCTAGTTCTATAACTTCTTTCATGTGTGATATTATTAGTGAAATTAAAAAGATTATTGAGGGTAGGTTTAGGCAATGACATTAAAAGACTATGATAGCTGGAATGAAAAAAAAATGAAAAATAATCATTGCCATTCTTTTCAGTGATTTGTAAACTATTGGAAAGAGGCAAAATGCCACAGGAAGATCTCTGTAGACATTCATATTTGCGTGGTCTGAGTCTCTTTTCATTATTTAAATCAGATGTATTAGTTCATTTCAAAACAAATCCTATTTAAAATAAGAAGCTTCCACACAAATATCAAGATTTTCAAATTGACTAGCATTATTGAAGACAATAATGCCTTAAATTTGAAGACTGCTTTATGGTCTCAGTTATTCCTTGACTCTATTTATCTCATTATGTATAAATTTATCATATTTTTAAATGTAAAAAACATACACAATAAAAAGAAAATGTCTCAAAATGTGTGTATATCTTTTTGCAATTACATTTGGAGTTACAGATCTAAAATAGGTAAGATTTTCTAGTAAGAATAATTTCCTACAATAAGTACTTCTAATTTTGTAAAGATTCAAGATTATATGAATAATGACATAATCAGTTATTCCTGACATCTGATGGGAATCAGGGTTTTTATATTGTTTTCCTACATTTCTTTATTTGGGTATAAATATACTTTATCCATTGTTATTACCATTCTTACTGTTACATTACTCCATTTCCACCTAGATTTTTAGAGGGCATGTATTAGATGCTTACTTTTAAAACTTTAACAAATGCTGATTTGCAATTTTATGTAACTTATATTTTTACAAAGGAAAGTGTACAACCTACTTGTGCAGTTGCAATTGCAGACCATCATATTACTGTTATCACATTCTTTCTAATGCTCTTGCTTAATATTTATTAATGATTAAAAACAGAATTGAAAATAAAATAATAAAAAAGTGATCCCAAAGTAACACATTTGTTTGAATTCCACATTTATGTATTTTTGAGGAAGGTTTTTTTTTGTTTGTGTGTGCACCGAGAGTGCCTATGAGTTTTGGCCACCTGAATCTTTACTTGAATAAAGACAATGATGACAGTGAATTTCTGTCCAGAGTTAATCAGCTGCAGAATTTGTAAACTGCACGTATGTCAGAGTTGAAAATGTTAGCACTCTGGTAGAAGCTTGAAAAGGTTAGATCTGATAAAAGCCATCAGCAGTTAAAGAAAGTGATTTATGGGACTGTAATGACACAAAATGCCTCATTTATCACTACTATATGGATAGGTTAAGGTTTCAGTGTCATACTTTTAAAACTTGACCACTTAGAATTGTCAAAATATATCCTTAATTGCCCATCAGGCATTATACTTTCAATTTCCTCTCTAGAGTTTTAAAATTTTTATCTCAAACTGCTATTGAGCTTGTCACATGGCTTTGTTTCACTTTATCACAATGTAATCCTTTTTGAAAAGTGCACTGCTAATTAAAAAGCAAATCTAATATGTATATATATATATGTGTGTGTGTGTGTGTGTGTGTGTGTGTGTGTGTGTATATATATATATATATATATATATATATATATATATATATATGTGTGTGCAAAATAGTTCATACAACATTAAGTACATTAAAGTTTGTATAATGTAAGACTTGTCAATTCAAATTAAAGAAACTATATAAGTATACTTTAGTATTTTTCATTGATTTAATCCTTCAGTTAGTAGAGGTAACTATTGTAGTATTTAATGCAAAATCATTATTACACAAATGTCAGTTTTGTAGAATAACTTATTTAAGTTTATAAAAAATCTCCAATACTTTTCCATTACCTCTATTTAATTTTCCTTTGAAAATTTTTGTGCATAACTTCAGCTTTCCTGCTTGAATATAAAAATAAATTCAGAAGCATTTATTATAACTACTTGATTTTAACTCTTGAAAATGGTTCATATTTGAAAAGGGAGATATGTAATTCTTACTTGTTAGTTTAAATTAAACTTTGATCCTAATTCAGAGAAAATTACTTGTGCTTAAGGGCATTCAGATCAATTAGAATTTCACTAAGGATTAAAATATGTAATTTTCTCTAGATTAATACTAGTTCTTGCGTAGCAATGCAAACATTAGATGGTTTCCTCTCTGCATTCCTATAAGGCGTATGGAAAAGAGCCATATTTAAATTTTAGAATTTCAAATCTTTCTTCATATAATGCTGAATTCAGCATCATTATCTTTTCTGATAAATACAAAAAGTGAACTTTAAAGTGACAACATTTATTTTCTACATAGATGAATGATGATGTTAGACTATATAGAGTACACTCATAAGTGAGTTTCTCATTGCTATTTAAATCAAGGCATACAAAAGAAGACATGCTAAAACACTGGTTTAAAAGTGCCCTCTGTATGGTGAAAACAAGAGGCAATATGCTTCATTAGCACATTTTATTATTTCTTTACAATTTCAAGTATATTATTCTTAATTATATTATAAATGTTTTTGCAATAGCACTTGTGGCATTTTTAAAATGCTGCGTGCTTATGTTAAGGCTTATGAATATGCATAATTGAACTGATTTTTGTACACTAAGAAATGAGCAGGCGACATATAAGGTTGCTTGTTAAAGTTTTTGGTCTCAGCATGTTCATAGTTTGGAGGCGGGCTCTTTTGCTCAGCCTTTCTTGTGAAAAAAAAGTTTCACTGCAACAAGAGGAAAAATGTATCAATTACACGAACCATCTAATTTTTTTATAACCTAGTATTAAATTATCTGCCAGTTATATATTTTTCTTAGATAAACCAGCTTCTTTAAAGTACATTTTAAATGAAATATAGTATTTTGGGGGAAAGTTTATAAATGCTTGTAGACCTATTATGTAAGGGGAGGAGAACACATCAGATATTTTTGATGTACTGTATTTAGCAGCTTTTAGCCACAGTGTATTTTTTAACAATAGCAATAGCATTTAAACTTATGTACTGCTTTACAGTGCTTTACAGCTCTCTCTAAGCGTTTTTACAGAGTTAGCATATTGCCCCCAACAATCTGAGTCCTCAGATTACCCATCTCAGAGAGATAAAAGGCTAAATCTACCTTGAGCCTGGTGAGATTTGAACTGCTAAATTGCAGGCAGCTGACAGTCAGCAAAAGTAGCCTGTAGTACTGCATTCTTACCATTGCACCATAGATATGTTCAATATCTGTGTGAATGATGTATTTGTTACTTGTTCTTTTCTCTTTTTTTGTGTGCATGCAAATTTATTTAGTTTTATTATTATTGTCATATGGTTGGTAGTTTGTTTCCCCATTTTTTCTTTATTTTTTATGTTAACTTTGGAATTATTATTATTTTTTAAAAAAATTGCATTTTCAACCATGGCTTCTTTTTTTGTACATATTATGCCTATTCAAAATTTCATATTCAAAAAATAAAATTGTACAAAGTTAAATATAAGTAGACTGAATTGTGGAAATAAATTCAATGTATTGAAAGAGAAAAGAAGGCTGCTAAAATTGGTAACAACAACTTGTACAATATCATTTTAAAAGCAAGGGATACTATTTTTTAAAAAAATCTTAATTATTATCTTAGAGAAAACATATACTTTTTCATGATATGATTCCACATTA
Source organism: Thamnophis sirtalis (assembly GCF_051295495.1). Lineage (NCBI taxonomy): Eukaryota > Metazoa > Chordata > Lepidosauria > Squamata > Natricidae > Thamnophis > Thamnophis sirtalis. The sequence goes on along the minus strand of NW_028261381.1, from coordinate 117,809,767 downwards.
TCCTTCAGATCTCCTATGATTCCTAAATCTTTGTTCTATGTTATAGAGAATAATATGTGCTTCTTAATATTCAAATTACACTTTTAAAAGTGTCCTCAGTTGGACATAGTATTATTTGAATCATTACAAAGTTTGAGCGGAGAACCTCATTGTTCGTCAACTGGAGATTATATCCCATCACTGTCTGAAAGTCTGAATGCTTGATGAAGTTTGTGGAACTATATCTTATTAGATAGTCTAATGTTACATAGTTTAATGTTTGTGGAACCATATATTGTGTTAACTAATTAAGTTCCTGAATATATTTCATTTGGCCTATAATTTTAACACTGATATTTCTAGAAGACCCTCTTAATTGGTATAATAGACAAATACATACCAAATATTCAGTTTCCTGGATCACTTTAAAGTACCCTAATGGGTAAATGATGACCTATATGAGATACAACATTATTAATACAAAACCGTTCAACTCTATAATGCTTTGCTAAGGATCAGTAAAATATACAAGTGACATTGAGCCTAATATTGATATAGAAAAAATATACAATATACAAAATGCACAAAAGTTATACAGTGATTCCGGGTTCTGTAACACGACATCTAGAATCTTTTCCTTTGTTTTAGTGACAAAGACTGCTTTCAGAATTCACTCTTTCTAAAGAATTAGTTTTTAATTTTAATGATTTTTAAATTTTTTTAAAAAAGTCTTGTCAATCTCCATTCATGGTCGTGTCCAAAACTAGTCTTCAAAGCCAAATGAAATAGGATCTTGGGGCCACTAAGAGTTGACTGCCCCTATAAAAGAAGAAGAAATAATAAACAGAAGCCAGTCTACAAACAATAATGGCATGAACATTCATTTCCATAATACTGTATTCCCAGCATGCTGCTTCTAGTGTGAATTACTTCTGAATCCATTATTGAATATAATTTCTAAACGTGATTTGGACTTTGCATTTTTAAAATATATTTTCATAATCTCAAGGGTTTCATATATCAGCAAGCTTTGAAGATTATAATAATTTTTTAACTTCTCAGGATAATAAAATACAACATAGTTCTGTAATTTTTGTACAATGATATAATTTACATAAGAAACATTCCTTTTATTAGCTTGTGCTGTATTATTGCATCACTAATTAACTATTATTATTTTAACATTTTTTCTGTAAGTTCTTTTTCCACCAAGCTGCTGAACTGAATGAGTTTGCGTACATGTAACTAGTTTTCTTCAAAAACACCTGTTCAATTTTCAGATAATAAACATGTTCTAGTATGTATATCTCATAATTTGTTGAATAGAAGCATGAATATCTGCTTTTTTTCTAGACCTATTTTATCAATTTGGTAAGTATAAAATACTTACTAAATACTTTGTCAAATTCAGTCAGTGGTGGGTTGCAGAAGGTACGCCCGGTACGGGCGTACTGGGTACCGTTCTAGTATGGCGCTCCGGAGGGCCCACCCTCCCGCCTGAGCTCTCTACCTGTCCTTTAAGCCTTTGGCACTGTGCATGTGCATGGCATGTAGGGCCCCTGCACAACGCTCCACCGAGCAGCTGCAGCATCGCAGAGGCTTGCGGAAGCATCACAGGCCAGCATGATGCATGTGCACACCATGAGTGTGTGTGCGCGCACTGCATGCGGCCATGTGGATGACACTGGGGCCGTTCCAACCGTACTGGTTGGAACGTAATCCAGAACCCACCACTGGAGTTAGTATAGCTTTTCCTTTCATTAAAGTAACATTGTGTCTTGCAAGATTGTTCAGTTCAAAAACTGTACTCTAGTATTTCCATAGGCCTGTGGATTCACAGCTGTTTCATGATGTGTGATATACTTTTTCAAATTACTTTTCATAGCTCTTCACTTTCAAACATTGAAGGTTTTATTTAATGCCCATTATTTTGAAGAGAATACTTTTGCACATAACCAATACATATGTTTCCTCCAAGAATTTGAACTATGTTGTAATGCAGGCCTTCTCTTAACTGATGTTACACTTATTCTTTCTATACAGGAATTGTTCTTCTGTTAGTTTTAATAATGTTTTCCCAATGTGAGTGTACTGTTCCTTTAATTTCCTGGAATTTCTGGATTTTGTATACCATAATATTATTGTATGATCTAATTAATAGAGTGAATATTTGCATTTTACTGTAGACTGATAATTCAAGCATAGAGTGAATTTATTCAATAACATGAATTTCATGAATTTTAAAACTTGTCCAGTGATGGCAACAAATAAACTAGAACTATCCTATTGTCCATTCTGAGAAGGCAATTTTTTTCTATTTAGTCATCCAGCATGTATATTGCCTCAGTGAATGCATTAAAGGCCAATGCCACTTCTATAGAAACATTACTATAGTTTTCTGGAGCTCATATGTGCCTACACTGACAGCTAAACTCTTAAAATGGTGTATGTCCAACATTTTCTCAACAAACTTTCTATCTTTTTTTCACTACTTCTGTCATTCCTTTCATATTTAATCTGACAACCTGATTTTTAATATAATATTAATATTATAAATATATTTTTGTCTTTTTCAATCTTCCATCCACATGAGTGGGAATAGGGATTCTAAGGTAGTTTTCCTTTTATGTAACTTCTTGCCATGAATCTTCTAAAACATTTGTACATGAAAATCTATAGTCATTACTTCACAGTAGTCATTGATCAGAATTATGCAGGTTAACAAAAAATAACTTGCTCTCTAAACTTGGTTGTTTGCTTGCAGATGTTTCATTATCTGATAGGTAACAAGAGTACTAATGAATATGGGATTTGCTCCGTGTTTAAATATAGTAGCTTACCCTGCCAGTATTGGTGGGGCTGTGATTTTCTCTTCAATATTTATTGTTTTCTGGTGTTAATCCCTCCTTATCTCAGTGCTGAAGAGAATATGTTCTTGCCTTTTGGCTTCCATCTTAGTTTTTTTAATTTTTTCTTTTGCATGGTGTGTAAATGTGGTTTATCTCTACAAGATGTGTCTGTTGATGGGAATCATCAGTAGACATATAGAGATAAAACATATTTTCAATCTGATAAATTTTATTCTAAATACCGGTAAATGTCAAACAAGTGGGTTCAATTGTTTTGAGAATATCATGGCAAAGCATGTTAGCAGAATCAAAGCTAACCCTCTCAAAGTCTTCTTTCAAAATAAGACAACAAATAACCATAAAGTGCTTCTTGAGAACAGGAAGGGTGTCTGCTGGTAAACTACAACATTTGCCAAGGGCCAGAAATAAATGATGGAGTTAATGTAATTTGGTTGACTGCTGTCTCCACTTTTAATACACACCCTTCATTTTAAATTGCCAGCAAGGAGGTATGTGAGAAGAATCCATTTTATTTCAATTCAGCATAAAGAATCCAACTCGATTTAAAAGGCTAATGAAAGTTTTTTTTTAAAAAAAAAAATGCTGCAAATACTGTAGTTAAGGGGTGGAAAATAAAGATAATACCTCTAGCAGGATAGTGCCTTGTAAATGCCCTGTAAGATTAACACCATGAAGCATTTTTATTGGCCTTTAGATCTTCCATCCAAACACTAAGAACATTGCTGGGGCACAGAGGATTACAATTATTAATATTGCAGAAAAATCATTATAGTCATGAAACATTATTAACACTTTGTTTACATTCTCTTGGTTTTGGTAAAGCTTGAGTCAGCCTGTGTCAGCTTCAGCTGTAGTTTTAAATCAGCATGTTTTTAAATGACTGGAGTATGACCAATTCATATCTCTTTACAACTTTTATACAATGTTTCACTAACATCTGGAAAAAAAATAATTAATGTTCGTTATTGAGCTGGTTGTTTTACTCTTGCTCCTAGTGATTATTTTATGTTGAATATTTTACATAATATTTATGGGGTGTTTTATTTTTAAATATAGCAGCGTATAATGTAAACTGTTGTTAAATATTAAAAATTGTGAAACATTTTGCTGTCTAGCTGTCACTTTCTACATAGAAACTCAGGAACCAGCTTTGCAGAGTAGGCCCTCCGATGGAAATCTAACAGTAAAAACATAGAGAGCCATACTGGAAGTTTCTACCACTCAGTGTCTTAACAAACACATTGCTCCTAAAAGAAGAAAGTGATAACAAAAAATAGCCAATAGAGATTTCTGTGAAAACATCTGAAACTCAAAGCCAATAAATAATTTAAAATTTCATCATCTTCTTTCCAAAATGTCCGGTTGCAAAATCTTGGTTCAACATTTGTGAATTGCATGAAGCCTTACCTAGTGTTCTATTTTCTTCTCTGAAGAGAAGCTTCTAATTTCACTTATATTAGTAATCTTTTCTGAAAATTATTTAAAAAATGACTTATTCATAAAGTTATTCAACAATCATTGTACAACTTCACCATATGTGATTGTAATATTAGAAGTCTCTATGATAAAAACTTCAAGAGTATTTACATGATCTAAATTTGGGGCTTGGTTTAATGAGTATATAAAATGTACTTGTAAAGTCAGCAGCAGCTGCCAACATGCACTAATATATTAAGAGATGTAATCTTTGGAAAGAAGTTAGTTGGCATTCCTGTTGGCCCTCCTATCAACTTTAACCTCCAACCTTCTTCAGCATGTATCACCACAAATAAAACTGCTGAGGTTTGACAGGAGGATAAAAAGTCACCAGGCCATTGCATAGAGCTCTCTGTGTGATTTTTTTTTCTGTCTTAAACTTAAATAGATACTGCTGTAAGTCAAAGTTTTAAAGGAAGCCGTAAACACTCACCCATATCACTTTAATTTTAATAATTTCTGTTTTATCAGAAGAAATGAAGAAATATACATAGTAAATTATGTTTGACAACTAGAATTTAGTGGTTTTGTTATTGGTTGTCTTTGACCATTACACAGATTTCTGTTCTTCATTTTAATGTGTACTGTTTCAAGCAAGCAGCATATGATATTGATATAAACATGGCATTTTGTATACAGGCTTATAAATGAATTTTTAGATCATGATTAAGACAAACCAGATGACAAAAATAAACGATATGTTTGCATGTACTCCACTTACTTTAGAATACTTTTGTGAACACTAGCCACCTGTGATTGAGCAAAGACAAAGCTCTTACTTCATTTTACCATTCTGTACAATTCTTTTTCAAGCTGAAAAAGTTATACACAAACATATATATATACATAATGTCTGTATATATATCTTGTTCTAATTGTGGTACCTTTCTGCAGACTAATCTTTTTCATCTTGGCAAACATGCTTTTTTTTCACTAGCAGGATTAAGTGCTTTCACAAAGTAATTTTATCAAAATAAGTTAATATTGCATTTTCTTGTTTGCTTAAAAACAGCAGTTTAACATTTTCATGAACACTTACTACACAAAAAACATAAATATAGATATTGATATTAGTACCTGTTTATTTGTCTACATGTGTAAACTTTGCCTGAAAAATGCTAAGCACTCCAGGTCTAATTGTGAAGAACTGCTGACACAATCTCTGCATGCACTAAGTTAAATGTTTCATCTTTCTCCAATCTTGAATCCATTCTTACTACAGATAGTTCTTAACTTACGACCACAACTGTGCCCAAAATTTCTGTTGTTCAGTGCAACCGTTATTAAGAGAACTTTGCCCCATTTAATAAACTTTCTTGCCACATTTCTTAAGCGAATCAATACTGTTGTTAAGTTAGTAACAGTTGTTAAGTGAATCTCCTTCCCCATTGACTTTGCTTCTTAGAAGTTTGAAAAATGTAATCACATGACCCTGCAACCATCATAAATATAAATCAGCTACAAAGCATCTGAATTATGATCATGTGACCATAGGGATGCTGCACTTGTCATAAGTGTGAAAAACAGTCAAAGTCATTTTTTTCTGCACCTTTGTAATTTCAGACAGTCACTAAATGAACTGTTGTAAGTCAAAGACTACCTGTATTCCAGGGACGTGCAGTCAGGGGAGGCAGGGGAGGCAGGGCCTCACCACTGTCATCATGAAAAGAAAAAAAATGTAAAAGGAAAAAGGCTGAGGTAGTTGCTGCCAGAGTCACAGTGTATGACTCTGCTTAGTGCTTAACTGTTTAAAAAAGCCTCTAAAAAAGTGCCATCTACAGGAGGAGGCGGGAGAACCACGTGCCTCATTTAGTCTATCTTTATGATCACTCGAGCAGAGTTAAGCAAGGGTTAAAAGCCGAAAAATTCCTTATGTAGATGAGGATGTGGTTCTCTCACCTCCTCCTGTAGAGGACACTTTTTAAGAGGCTTTTTTAAACAGTTAAGCAGAGTTACCCATTGGAGACTCTGGCAGCAGCTAACCCAGCCTGACCTCAGCAGTTCTTGCCTTTTTCCTTTTACATTTTTACATTTTCATCATGGCAGGCAAGAGCAGAGTTGAAATCCTCTGTGAAACAGCTAGAAAAGGTATGTGAATGGAGGGAGGGGGAGGAATTCAAAATTAATGTAATTTGTAAGTAATTGTATTATTGTAAGTAATTTGTTTGTGTGTGTTTTACCCGCGCAGACTGGCACTTTTTTTTTATGTTTCGGCAACCCAAAACTGTTAAAGCGAGGAGGCTGACCATTCAGCAGGCATGTTTATAATCCTTTTGCGTTTCCTGTCTGAGGGGAACCACTTTAAGTGTGGAGTGTCTTGATTAATATAATCTGCCCCTCCGCGGGACAACGGGGTCTTATTCCTCCCCTGGCGTGGCGAGCTCCAGTGGGCTGGACGCGGGTGCGAGAGGCCTGGCCCCACGATGCCTCCTCGCTCAGTTGCAGCCGGCGAAGAAAGGGGAGAGAAGGAGGAGGAGGAGGGGTTACACCCCGGGGTTAGGAAGGAACTGGCAGACGAGATCTCAGAACCACTGAACTATATCTTTCAGAGAGCACCAGGAAACTACCAGAGGACTTGAAAAGAGCTGATGTGGTTCCCATCTTCAAAAAAGGGGGGGGAAAGGAGATCCAGGAAACTACAGACCTATCAGCCTGACCTCAATACCAGGAAAGATTCTGGAAAAGATAATCAAGCAACAAATTAGCAAACATCTAGAAGCAAACAAAGTAATAGCCAAAAGCCAACATGGGCTTGTCAAAAACAGATCATGCCAGACTAATCTTATTGCATTCTTTGACAATGTAACAAAATTAGTGGACCAGAGGAATATCTTTGATATAGTTTACTTGGACTTCAGTAAGGCATTAGATAAGGTAGACCATAACCTACTACTAGATAAAGTAGAAGAATTTGGGTTAGACAGCATCACTACCAGATGGATTCGTAACTGACTGACCAACCACACTCAACGTGTAGTCCTCAATGGAACTGTATCTACATGGAGGGAAGTATGCAGTGGAGTACCCCAAGGCTCTGTTTTAGGCCCAGTACACTTCAACATCTTCATCAATGATTTGGATGAGGGAATAAATGGGGAACTCATCAAATTTGTAGATGACACCAAGCTGGTAGGAATAGCCAACAGTCCAGAAGATAGCCTTAAGATACAAAAGGATCTTGACAGACTTGAACATTGGGCACTACCTAATAAAATGAAATTCAATGGTGAAAAGAGTAAGGTTCTACATTTAGGCAACAAAAACAAAATGCAGAGGTACAGTATAGGTGGTACCTTGCTCAACAGTAATAACTGTGAAAAGGATCTTGGAGTCCTAGTGGACAACCATTTAAATATGACCCAGCAGTGTGCAGCAGCTGCCAAAAAAGCCAACACAGTTCTAGGCTGCATAAACAGAGGGATAGAATCAAGATCATGTGAAGTGTTAATACCACTTTATAATGCCTTGGTAAGGCCACACTTGGAATACTGCATTCAGTTTTGGTCACCACAATGTAGAAAAGATGTGGAGACTATGGAAACAGTGCAGAAAAGAGTAACAAAGATGATTAGGGGACTGGAGACTAAAACATATGAAGAACGGTTGCAGGAACTGGGTATGTCTAGTTTAATAGAAAGAAGGACTAGGGGAGACATGATAGCAGTGTTCCAATATCTCAGGGGTTGCCACAAAGAAGAGGGAATCAAACTATTCTCCAAGGCACCTGAGTGTAGAACAAGAAGCAATGGGTGGAAACTAATCAAGGAGAGAAGCAACTTAGAACTGAGGAGAAATTTCCTGACAGTTAGAACAATTAATCAGTGGAACAGCTTGCCTCCAGAAGTTGTGAATGCCCCAACACTGGAAGTCTTTAAGAAGATGCTGGATAGCCATTTGTCTGAAATGATATAGGGTTTCCTGCCTAGGCTGGGGGTTTGACTAGAAGACCTCCAAGGTCCCTTCCAACTCTGCTATTTTATTGTATATCTTTTAAAGATCCTGGAATATCGGGGAACTATCAGAGGACTGGAAAAGAGCTGGTGTAATTCCTATCTTCAAATGGGGGGGGGGGTGACTCCTGGGAACTACAGACCTATCAGCCTTACATCAAAACCTGGGAAGATTCTGAAAAAGATAATCAAGCAACGAATCTGCAACACCTAAAGGCAAACAAAGACATAACCAAAAGCCAACATGGGTTTATCAAAAACAGATCATGCCAGACAATTCTTATTGTATTCTTTGACAAAGTGACAAAAGTAGCGGATCAGATAAATGCTGTGAATATAATTTACTTTAGTAAGGTATTTGATAAAGTACACAACAACCTACTACTTGATAGGATAGAAAAATGGGGGTTAGACAGCATTACCACCAGATGGATTCATAATTGGCTGACCAACTGCACTCAACATGTAGTCCTCAATGGAACTATATTTACATGGAGGTAGGTTTGCAGTGGGGTACCCAAGGCTCTTTCTTAGGCCCAGTACTCTTCAATATCCTCATAAATGATTTCGATGAGGGGATAGATGGAGAACTCATCAAATTTGCAGATGACACCAAGCTGGCAGGAATAGCCAACACTCCAGAAGATAGCCTTAATCCCCAGAAGGCTCTTGATAGACTTGAACATTGGTCTGTATCTAACAAAATGAAATTCATTAGTGAAAAAAGTAAGGCAAGAAAAACTAAATGCACAGATATAGTATATATTAGGTGGTACTTGGCTCAATAATAGTAATTGTGAGAGGGATCTTGAAGTCCTAGTAGATAATCACTTAAATATGAGCCAGCAGTGTGTTGCAGCTGCCAAAAAAGCCAAAAGAGGGATATAATCAAGATCACATGCAGTGTCAATACCACTTTATAATGCTTTGGTAAGACCACACTTGGAATACTGCATCCAGGTCATCACAATGTAAAAAAGATGTTGAGATTCTAGAAAGAGTGCAGAGAAAAGCAACAAAGATAATTAGGAGACTTGAGGCTAAAAATATAAAGAACGGTTATTGGAATTGGATTTGTCTAGTTTTAAGAAAAGAAGGATTAGGGATGACATGATAGCAGTGTTCCAATATTTTAGAGGTTGCCACAAAGAAGAGAGGGTCAACTTATTTCCAAAGCATCAATTTTTAAATTTTTAAGAAGAGATTGGAGAGCCATTGGATCACCATATTACAAAAAAGATGTTGAGTCTTTGGAAGAAGTGCACTAAGATGATTAAAGGCCTGGAGACTCAAACTTATGAACAGTTGCAGGATTTGGAAGTGGTTAGTCTAAATAAAATAAGGACTAGGGGGACATGATAGCAGTATTTGAGAGGCTGTCACAAAGAGAAGGGATTCAACTTATTTTCCAAAGCACCAGAGAGCTGGACAAGAAACATGGATGGAAACTTATCAAGGAGAGATTCAACCTGGAATTAAGAGATTTCCTAACAGGGAGACAATTAACCAGTGGAACAGCTTGCTTTCAGACATTCTGGGTGGTTCATCACTGGAGGTTTTTAATCAGAGACTGGACAGTCACTTGTCTGAAATGGTATAGGATCTCCTGATTTAGCAGAGGGCTGGACTAGAATACTTCCAAGGTCCTTCAGCTCTATTCTGATTCTGACTCCCAACTTTGTTATTCTGTTATTCTAATCTCTAAGGTTGGAGTGCTATTCTATCTACTTTAAGCAACCATATGTTACTCTAATGAACATAATTCCATCTTACAAGTAAGCTTCTACATTTAGGCAAGAAAAACAAAAGGTACGGTATATGTGGTACCTTGCTCAATAGTAGTAACTGTGAGAGGGATCTTGGAGTCCTAGTGGACAAATATGACCCAGCAGTGTTCAGAAGCTGCCGAAAAATCAAACACAGTTGTAGGCTACATAAACATAGAATCAAGACCATTTGAAGTGTTAATACCACTTATAATGCCTTGGTAAGGCCACACTTGGAATACTGCATTCAGTTTTGGTCAACACTATGTAAAAAAGATATTGAAACTCTAGAAAGAGTGCAGAGAAGAGCCACAAAGATAATTAGGGGCTGGAGGCTAAAACATGAAGAACGGTTACAGGAACTGGGTATATCTAGTTTAATGAAAAGAAGGATTAGGGGAAACAATAACAGTGTTCCAATATCTCAGGGGCTGCCACAAAGAAGAGGAAACCAAACTATTCTCCAAGGCACTTGAGGGCAGAACAAGAAGCAATGGATGGAAACTAATCAAGGATAGAAGCAACTTAGAACTAAGGAGAAATTTCCTGACAGTTAGAACAATTAATCAATGGAACGGCTTGCCTCCAGAAGTTGTGAATGTCCCAACACTGGAAGTCTTTAAGAAGATGTTGGATAGACATTTGTCTGAAGTGGTGTAGGGTTTCCTGCCTAAGCAGGGGTTTGGACTAGAAGATGTCCAAGGTTCCTTCCAACTCTGCTATTCTATAGTTCTACAAAGCTCTCCCCCCCCCTCTGTCCTGTACTCCCCACTTCCAAAACAGGAGGCAGGAAACCTTGATCTTGCATGTGTACGTTTTATAGCTGTAGTCATCATTTTCCCATGAATTTAGGCCATGCTTTTCCAAAGAACTATCTGGCTATCTCTCCCACCCTGTGGTTGTGTGTGTGTGTGTGTGAGAGAGAGAGAGAGGGAGAGAGAGACAGAGACAGAGACAGACAGACAGACAATCAATTTCAGGTGTTAGAAATGTTATGGAAAAAAATTGAATATGTAGAACTGTTGAAGCTAAGCATTAATATTAGAAGACCAAAAAATTCTGGTAGAAGAGCCCCCAAAATACCACCCACAGGTCACTTGCAAATAGCCTGCTGAAGAATTTAGCTGACACCAGAGTAGTTGTCCACAATGCAGAAAAAAAACTACCTTTCTCTGATATCATCAGAAAAATCATTGTCTAAAGAATGGAAAATAAAATTAACCTGAAAGATTTTGAAAAAATACTTTGGACTCTTGAAATAAAAATTGAACCATTTGACCACAGCCCCATATTCTTTATAGAGGGGAAAAAAGGGTGAAGCATTTGAAGAAAGCACACCTTGCTAACAGTTAAGCTTTATTGTGGCTTTATTGTGCTTTATGCTTTTATGGCAACCAGTGGCACAGGAAATACTGTGAAGATGGAAGAAATAATAGAGTCAAATATCAATATATCCTAGGGGCTCTGGTCTCGCTGCTGAAAAAATTGAAACTGGAAAGAGATTGAATATTTCATCAAGATGACACACTGAAATATACCCCCAAATCAACCAAGAAGGACTTACAGGAAAGAAAGATGAAGGGTTTGGAATGGATTTCACAGTCCTCAAACTTGAGTATTATTGAAAATCTGTGGGGAGTTCTAAAACATAGGCTGCAGGCAAGGAGACTTAAGAATATTTCTGAGCTAGAAGAGGTCTTCAAGAAAGAGAAGGGGAAAGATTCCCAAACCAAGAATATATAGTCTTTTACTGAGCTACTAAATTTGATTATTTCCATCAAAGAAGATGTTGCAAAGAATAAAGTCTAAATTTATGGGCCTGAGTCCAAATTTATGACCTGCCATATTCACTGTTTACTTATATTGTGAATGCAATAAGTATGGTTTCAGATTTGCAGATAGATGTTTTAACTTTGTGCTGTATAGAATGTATGTCAACTATTTTTGAATTAGAGATTCATTGAAATATTTTACCAGAAGTGCCTAAATTTTTACATTTGTCTCTAAGCTATAACAGCCATCAGTTAAAAATGACAAAATAAAGCCAGGTAAAAAGAGAGATAGTTTTGTTTGGTACTAAGGTGTTGGCCTGGAAATCAGGAGTCTTTCAAGTTCTAAATCTGTTTTAGGCATGAAAAACCAACTGAGATATTTTGGGCCATTTATTCTCTCAGTCTAATTCACTCCACATGGTTATTATTGTGGGGGAAATAGGGTATTTGGAGAAGTACTCCTGAGTAATGTATGAAAAAAAGACAGGATAATAATCTTTCAAAAAAATTAAACTTAATTAAACCACTGTTTATAATATTAAAATAAATAAAAGAATATTTTATACTAAAATGTCAGGACCGTTTCTCGGCTGTAATCTCTAAAGATGGGCAGCATAACCATCATGATTCAATAAGACTTAGTTTCATAATTTTAAATCAATTATGAACTAGATTCTATCTTAAAAATTATTCACATGTTGCTATCAAAATAATCTAAACCAGGATGCATGACACACTTACTGAATTTGCACAGGGCATTAGAGATAGCATTATGTTTTATTTTTTAAAAAGTGCAAATATAATTGATTAAGAAATTCAAAATAGTGATGGAAATCATCATTCTTCCTCTGCTTACACCCTTTCCTTTTGGGTGCAACTTCCAGATGATCTGGTTTTCATGTTCTTGCTGAAGTTCAGGGCTGTCTGCAGAGCATGATCAAAAAGGTCAAGATGTACATGGCAGTGCAATTGAAACTCTCCTGGAATGTGCAAGATTTCATTACACTGTCGTGCCTTGATGTAGTTACAAAGATGTTAGAATTTTCAAATCAGACTTTGAATCTGGGTCGTAACTAGTTTTTGGGGGAACCATCTTAACTTTGAACATTTGGCAACCATAACTGAAGGACAACTTGTATTGAAAGAGTAGAAGGAAAACAGTATCATCTAATGAAGTTAAATACTAGAGAAACAAAAAGGACAACAGTTCTCCTTCTTTGTGCAATGGAAGAGTTAAATAATGGGACTTCCTATCACAATGACAGAATCATTAATTAATAATATATTAGATTGATATCCTTGTTTTATTTTGGTAAAACTCAAGGCTGCAAACACAATGCTTCCTCTTTCTACTATCCTCACAGACAATCCTATGAGTTGAGAGAAAGTGTTTGATCCAAATTTAAAATGGGATTACAGGTATCCTCAAGTCACGATCATAATGCAGCCTGCTTATTTTGGTCATAAAACAGGTCAGTCATGTGATTGGACCAATTTTATATTTTTACAGGAGTCATTAAGTGAATCACTTTGTTTTTTAAGTGAATCCTTAGTAATTCAGCAAACCAATGGTTCGCTATCGATAGAGGTAACTGCCAGTTTTTGGCAAAACTATCATAAAAACATGATCCCGTGACCCCAGACTCTGCAGACGGGTATGTCAAATGGCCCAACCTCTGTGCAACTGATGAGAGAGACATATAAGGAGTTGCTGATAGGTATTCCATTATGCCGTCCCAAGCTCTAAAACATTTTCTCCATTTTTTATACATCTAGCAATTACAGAAACTGAAGTATAATTTTCATTCAAAAAACAAAAGCAGCACAACCAATGGCTGGTGAAAAAAATGTAAAGTGTAGCTCCCTGTGTTGTTTTCTTCAGATTCTTCAGATCAATTGCTGCTTATTTTTCTGATCATAGTCCTGTGGTCACTAATGGGTAGATGAGCAAGAAGTGGAATGATGGCAAGAAATTGCCCAGAGGGAGTTGGAAAGCCTTCCTGATGGATATTGAGTATTTGACACTGAAGTTCTTATTTATGTTTCTTTACCTAATAATCTTTTGTCACAGAATTGGCTTTTTAAGAAAAGCAACCATTCTATCTGCATTTTCATTAAGCTATCCAATGCAAATCTAACAGTGTTTTTCAAATGAGACCTTATCAGCTTCTATTAAAACTACCAATGTAGTCCTTTCTTACAATTTGAAGAGATTATTTTGATGTTCTTCATTATCCCTCTTAACAAATGTTTCATTTTACTGCTCACCCTAACTCCAAATAATTGAAGACCAAGTAAAAGGAACATTAATCTCAACAATTAGCTGTGGTCAATGAAGCCGATGAATTCAAGGTTTCAGGGAAAAGTCTTAACTGAGACAGAAATTTTTAAAAAGTCAAGATTGTGGCCACAATACTGCAGTTGAAGTTGAAGCTGTGAGATTGACCATGCTGAAGTTAGTGCTTTTCAAAATTTGGGAAAGATTATTTGGTTTAAAAGTTTCGCTGGCCTAAAGAAGGAGCTATAGAGACTAAGGAAATGACCTTTCTGGGAATATGCCAGAACTGTTACCTAGATGAAAGAGATTGAAATACTTTTATGTCCTGGGAAAGTAACAGTGCCTTCCTGATTCATTGGAACACGAGAAGGGAGGGAGGTACATCACAATCATAGTTGCAAAGAGTATAGTTACCTCAGGTAGCCTTTCACTTATGACAACAATCAGGCCTGGAATCTTAGTCATTAAGTGAAGAAAGATGTCTTCATTTATTAAGCAAGACATCATATGATTGCCTTACTCAATTACTGTAATCTTGTCACTCTTGGGTGTAGTTGTTAAGGGATAGCAGATGATCCTTAAGCAAATGGAGTCCAAGGTAAGGAATATGGGACTGTGGGAGAGGTCCTGGGCAGCCTGGCACAACCTACAGTACCCACTGATACACAGAAGTTGCATTATAAGCCTTAGGTGAACTATCTGGTCCAGCAATATATACAAAGCATCCCACTTATCTTCATGGTTTTTCTTCAGCGGCTGACAGACACAACCAGACTATGCTAAGTGTGATCTTCCTACCAAGGTTATCTTGTGCCATTTTCTAAGCAGGTTCTATTCTCATGATCCTTCAGAAGTGTCCTTCTCCAATAATAAAGAAAGGATTAGCATTGAAACAAAAGAAGACTTTCAAAGGATAGTGAGAATGGAGTCCACCTGGAGAATGGACCAATGCAGCCTAAGTAGGAAAACAACATGCACATAGTCTGGGCATGCCTATCAGCAGCTGAAGAAAAACCCTGAAAATAATTGGGACATGGTGATAGGTTAGGTAGCCAAATGAGGCTTCCCCGACCATGGCATGTTTTCATACAACAGAAGGGACAGGTGGGCAGCTGAGATATGAGTACCACATTAATTCCTCAGGAGGACACTTTCCTTGTGAATTTGAATTGGATGCATTCTAGACAGACAGAAATCAGTTGGAGAATAGTAACAACTTCACTGACTAAAAATGTAATTAAAACATTTAATAAATGTGTGGCCTGAAAAGATATCGGATTCCTCCTCATTTTTGGACTGACATGATCTTCTCTTATAGAGAAGAGCTGTCTGATGCTAATTGAACTCTAAACAAAGATGAGCTTAGCCAAAAATAACTTTAGCAGTGATGGAATATGCCATATCACTCTTGGAAAATAACATAGCTACTGATTTTTATTTTTATTTTATTTGCATTTTAATGTTCCCTATGTTTGGTATAGCAATAAAAACTATTCCCAATTTTTTAAAGATTTGTGACTTGCTTAATTGTTTGGTGATTTAACTGCCATGCAGGCACTCTAGGATGCTTTGCAAAAATTAATACCTTGGTTTTATAATGATTGATCTCCCTGTGCTTTCTTAAAACACAATTGGTGGCTAAGCACACAAATATTGTTTTAATCTTACTGATGTTTGTGAAAGGAACACCCTGAACTTTGGCCACAAGAAAAATGATACATAGACATATGTGTATCGCAGGAAAACATTCTTCCAGAGTCTTCTTAGAATTTGTATATTAACAGAAAGAACTATTTTTGTTTCGAATTTCTTCTTCAGTCTTGTTTTAGAGATAAGATGGAATGTAGAACTTTTTTTGAAATGTATATAACTCAGAACCTGACTTGAACAATACTTTTACCCAGATGTTGCAGTATACCAGCCTGGTCAAAATTAGAGCCTCAAACTGCCTGTCCATCTGCCAAAATAGGTTGCCGGATAACCCAATCAAATAGTTTGTGTTTACCTTGTTTTCTTTTTTTCTCTCTTTCTCTTTTTTTCCTTCAGTCAGTATTAACACCTAGAGCCTGCCTGGAAAAGTCCCTGCAGTTTTCCTGGCAAGATTTTTTGGAAGTGGTTTGCCATTGCCTCTTTTCTAGGGCTGAGAAGAAAGACTGGCTTAAGGTCACCTAGCTGGCTTTGTGCCTAAGGCAGGACTGGAACTCATTGTCTCTGTTTCTAATCTGGGGTCTTAATCGCTATACCAAACTGGCTTATGTTTAGCATAGAGTTTGCATGAAGGACTGATGGGTCAGGATATAGGTACCATAATGGCTAAACTCTAATCCTTTAGCCATTATGGTATCTTATATACTGGCAAACACAAATTTGGAAAGCTAATTCCTTCAGCTGCTATGTCATTGAAAAGCAAGTTAAGACGTTCATTTAAATATTTTTCTGTGCTATATGACTTTGTATAAATATGCAGTCAAAATAGTTAATCAAAAAAACAGTGTTAACAGTAAGACAACTTATTTTGAGGAAGGCACCCTATCTTTAAAAACCCTGTATTGTTTATTTGACAAAGTTTTTTTAATACTGCCTGAAATGTACGTTTGTTTATGTATATGTGTATTATACAAATTTATTCTCTGCAAAAATGCTAGCTATTGAATTATTATAACTTGGAGTGGAAATAGCATTGATTGTTAAAAAATAATTGTGAAATACAGTAATGGCAGTGGGAAGTATTCTGCTGAGTGCTCTATTTCAGAACATGCACAAAAGTTAGATATACAAACAGGCCATAGACTGTTCCGAACGGATGAATTAATTTTTCTATTTTGAAATTTCTACTTTCTGAAGATAAAACTTAAAAGGAAGCCAGACCTATGTTTACCCCCTTTGTATGTCAGAGTTTAAATGTGATGTTTTATGTATACACTCGTTTTGACAGTTGAAAGACCTATAAAGCAATTATATAATTGCATCAAGTATTAAGTAGAAGAGATAAAGGCTTTTAGAAACTCCAGAACTGTTTTAATCATTGCATCACCTGAAGTTGAGCTGCAAAATTATGTCCTAATTATTTATAACAAGTAATTAACTACATAGGCTGTGGAAGATTTTCAGAAATTATTTTCCTTTGATTTTTACACATACACATAGACAAACACCCCATCATTTTCTATTTTAGTAGTTTCCACAATTTAAACATTATATTCTTATTGTTTGCTTTCTGTTATATTAGTAGTGTGTGTTTTGCAATTCTAATCTTCACATTTTTCTTTCTTTATCACCAAACTAAGCCTTTTGAAGCTGAGAAATTTTTCACAGCAATATTGACAGTATTCACATTTGCATGATGACAGCCAAGGAATGGAGCAGTAATTTTTGAAATTGCAGAAGTATTTAGAACACTGATAAAAGCTGAAATATATTTTTGATGGATTGAAGTTAAGCATACATGATTTTTCCTGCTGTCAAAAAGCTCTGAATTTAGTGAATATTTGCCTGCTGTGAGAATGCAAGATTAACATCACAACCATCACCCGGGCACCCAAACCCTGCAATTTAATAGCTTTTTAGGTTCTTTCCTTTTTCTAAACAGCAATTAATCTCATTTTAGTACAATTTTCTCGTTTCTGAAGTTGCTCATTGAATCGCTGTTTTGTTCATATTTGGCTTCAGCTCCTCTGCATAGTCATTAAAGTCCCAATTAATGTCACCTTTAGCTGAAGAGTACTCATTTTTATTGAGAAAATGACAGTTGCTGCCATGAGTAGTGCAGTGTAATATACATTAATTGCCCTGTAACACTGGTAATTACGAGTTTTTCAAGCCTCTCAGTAAACTGTCATGCCTAGACAAGACTGTGCTAAAATAGATTACTCATTAGGGAGACCTGTCCTGTTTTCTGTTGGGTTCTTAGTGTTGGCTTTAAAAAAAATCTTGAGCTTGAACAAATAGTTGCCAAAAGCAATTTCCTACAACAACATGTTTCTGTTGGGTTCTCCTCCCGTCACTTAAGTATGTGGTCAGCAAACAGGCAGGGTACAGTAGACTCAAGAAATGCTGAAACGTGGATAGATTTTGCACAGTGCCAAGGACTAATCTTGCTAGTTCTTAATTCAGTGTTGTTACTCTATGGTAGATTGTGTTAAAAGAGATAGGTATTATTATACTATGAAACAAAAATTGCTGCTGACAGTGTTTGGTTAGAAAAATTATATCACTCACTGTCAACTGTATTGGATTCCTAGCCAAGTGTACTCTAAATTCAGAAATTAGTTGATTTTTTTTTTTTTTTGGAATAAGATTGCTTTTGGGGAATATCTCTTAGATTCTGGATTGCCTGGCTCAAAAATGAGTTAATATAAATGAAATGATTGGTTCTACATAACAGCCTTTAACATGTGTGATATCACCAGTGTGCTTTAATTTCCAAATGAATGTTATTTTAGTACAAGCAGTTGCAATTTTTTCCCCTTTCTTTCTTGGGGACCTTGTCATATGTGTGTATTAACATAAAATAATCACTTCTAAAGCCATTGCAGTAAAGAACTGGAAACCTTTGTTTTATCTTTGTTATAACACCTGCTTTAGGCAATCTGCTCTCTTTTTCTTTCTAAATGAATTTTGTCACAGCCTTTCCTATTCTCTTGTAGTGATGAGCTAATGAAAGTAGATAGTACAATTTGTGCTGACCAGGTAGCAACTGCCAGCACACAGCTGTGGGTAGTTTAAAGAAATAAATAAAATATAACATTATATCACTGATTTACCCATTACCCAACATTAATAGTGAGAGACCTTGGTGTGTTTATCTGTTTGTATTGGTGTGCGTTTATCGAATTGTTTATGACAAGACTAATTGGGGTAATTGTAGACACTGAAATTACCTGTCAACTATATGTAACCACACTCCCTTTCTTTCTGACAAATGATGACAACTGAGGGACCCCGTAGCATTACTCATGATGGCTTTTCGAGTGGTAATAAGGACAATAGGGGCTCTGGCTAATTTGACATGGACAGCCTTCACAACAAGAAGCCAGCTAAATGACTTGTCAGTGGGGGAAGGAAGTCAGAAAAGTAATGGAGTCCCCCATGGCGCTCTGACAGGGAGATGAGGCAATTTCAACAGAAAGTGAAAAGGCTTCAGTTTGTCAAGTATTTAGAACAATCAGAGAACAGCTAGAGGCTGGAACCTGACAATAAATTTGTGAACCATGGTAGCAGTTTCATATAGGTCAGTTATTTCATAATGGTTACGCAGCTTTTAAAGGTTTCTGCTTTCGTAGTAGACTTCACATCTGCCAACTGGTGCTTTATCACCTCAAATTTATGGTTTACTTTTATACAGTAGGAATAATAGTTAAGGTTATAGAATACATAAGTGTGAGACACCATGCTTTTCAGATCTTGGTGTGCTAAAAAAAAATAAACAAAGATTGAAGTGGTAATACTGTGATGGCATCCATTACGACTTTGAAGTGTTAACATTGGAGCATTGTCTGCAACTTTGATATAGAAGTAGACATATCTCTAATATGTGTTTTCTTTTTAAGGTTTTATTTTTTTATTCTTTCACTTTACTGCATAGATTCTTATTAAATACTAAAAATATATTGATGAATGTAGACGTGTGCTACAGAAAAAACCGTAATTTTTACTTTGCATATTGTTCAAAAATGAATTAACTCTTGTTTTCTTCTGATTGTTTTGCTTTTGACATCTATGGTATTGAATAATAGAGAACATAAGTTATTTGTGTGAATGCCATGACTTTCTAAGAATTGGTTAACCATGTTTTAATTATGTTAACTACATAAGTGAAGGTTTAAGTGTTGTTAGTTACCACATTTTAACAGATCTACAATCAATATCTGAGCAATTTATAAGACATAGTTGTTACATGAATGTATCAATCATAGAATCATGAAAATTTTCAAATGCAATCCTTATTAAAGGATTAATTTTTCATTAGAAGGAGATCACTGAAGACTGATATGAAAGAAGAAAAAAAACTATTTTGTAGTCTGCAAGACATCTGTGATAGTGGGCATTCCATGTAAATTTGATGGAGAAAACTTCTGTTAGCATATTAATGCTGTAACCCCTATTCTTATTTTCAGTCCTATATGTTTGTGTGTGTGTGTGTATGTGTGTGTGTTTAAACTTTATAATACACAAATGCCATGCACATTTCCTCTTTTCAAGGAAATTGATGCCTAGATAAATGCAGTCACCTGTGAAATATCTATTTAGAACTGAGGAACATGGCATTACAAACTCATATTTTATGCATAGTTTCCTTTTCCAATAATACTTAAAAAAAACCTATATCCATATAGCCATAAGTATATAATTCTATATATTGAAATAAAATATTCACAAATGTCTATATGTAAGCTGTTTCACGGATATATATTGTCAGCTAATGGTTAATCATACTACAGAATGTAGGCCAGGTATAATAATTCTATTTACAGAAATATCAAGTTATGGACTTTTAGAAAAATGCAAAGAGTCTTTGGCTGTCAAGAGTCACACTGAAATGTTTTGGCATATAAAGAAGAACTAAATAAATGCAGCTAATTGCTCTTGAGAATTTAGCATTTGCTTTGCAAACTTTATAGTAACTAACATACAAATTCAGTTTTGAACACAGATAAAGGAATTTTTCATAATTTTGACTACTTTATATTACATTGAGGAAATAAAATAGACTAGAATTTATCAAAAAGTATGTAAGTGCTACATATCAAAATCATCTCTATTTATCTGTATGTGGTTATAGACTGTATGGGATGAAGTCAATCCTTACCGTAGTTATTTCAAATCAAATCATTATTTTTTCTATGCCCAGATTGCTTATTTGTTCTTTACTAAGTGGTTTTTCTTCTACCAATAATAGAAAATATTTTTGGCAAAGCAGAATATTATGAAAGTTCAAGATAATCATTTGTACTCTCAGTGATAGCTGAATACTCATATTTCATAAGATGAGGTCAGACCTTTACCAACTGTTGCTTTGAGGAATTTTTCTCATGTAGTGAGTGGTGAATAAACTATTAAATTGCCTGCATAAAATATTACATTATTCAGCAAAACACACACACACACACACACAAAAGGGAAAAGTTTCTAGGAATCAAACTGATTGCAGACAGAGAAAGAAAACTACAAAACTAGTAATTGTGAATTTGGCTGAAATTATAATGTTAAAATAAAAATATTCAGCAGGGTTGTTTTATATTATTCTCGTTTGGACAATTTTGATTTGTTTTTCTGTACCTTTTACATTTGAATTTTCTTTCTTGACTATAGATAGACTTTATAGAAGTGTTTTATTTTGAATAGCCTTTGTATAAAATGGACTTAGTAATGGTAGAATAAGCATAATCAGTACAAATGTTTTATATTGAATATATAGAAAATCCTTTGCCAAACACACATACAAACTCACACACACATAGATCATGATGCTCATGTCCATTTCTTGTGACATTTGGCATCAGATTTTTCTTTAAACATAGAATCAATAGGGGATTATTTTTAGAGCTATTTTATACGTTCTAACTCGTTCTGTAGATTATGCAAGAATGATATGAAATAATCATTTAGAAGTCAAATGTCTGTTCAGTCAACAATAATTGACTGAGACATCAATATAAAAAATGGCATTAAAATGTGATTTATGAAAGGAATAGCTTAAAATCATGATCATACAACCCTCCCCGGAACAATCATTGCCTGCTAAAGCATTATATTCCAATGTACAGTTTATCATGAGGGATGTTTATTACTCCTCTTTTTTTCCAAAATGTGGAACAGAGTCTTTGTGTATATGCAAATATTTCTATGTGAACAAGACATATATTATCACCCTAGTGGAAATTAGCTTTCCAGTGATATCTTCAGCTAACATGAAATAAGAAGGAATTTTCACCACTCTTTGCATGCTGTATTGTTTGAACAGTTCCTATATATTGTACCCTATGGTGTCTGTCAGCAGAACAGAAACTTTCTCCCATGTATAGTGCAGATTTGTGGATTTTTCATAATGGCTCTTCAGCTCATAATCAGATATCCATGATCATGTATGATAAGACATGCTATTAATGTGTATTGCATGACAGAAATACATGAGGTGGGGAGATTCAACCTTTCCAAGTGATTCTCTAAATTTATTCAGTACAACAAGCAACATTAACTGATTAAGAGAGGGATTGACACATCCACATGAATTAGATCTCCTTTACCAGAAATTATTTTTATTTGAATCTGCTAAATTCAGTTTGAAAATAATATCCATTGTCATGTATTGACCATTTCTTGATAAGATTTTGGCAACTGGAACCAGTTTGATATATGAATCCTCCTCAATGAGTTGGAATCTTGGTTATTTCTGAATGTTCGAAAGAAGTTTCAGGGTATGTGACAGGTACTGTATTTTAGGTAAAATGTCATTATGGATGCTAAAGTAGAAAGTACTAGGGATATCTCAATTGTTTATGGAGCAAACTCAGTAGCTGGAAGACTGGTTGGGAGATAAATGTTACCTTTCAAAAGATGTAAAAACATAATTGTGCCTGTCATGGGACAGTAATGGTGGTACCAAAGACCCCACAGTTCAGTCCTGAGCTACAAGTATTCTATTGAAAGCACAGAATGCCTATGGCCAGTTCTTATCCACTTATAATTAATAGTCTCCTTGATTAAAGTGTTGTAAGGCATAGTCTTTCAATTTATTAAATGAAATTTACACATAACTAGAACTGCACATAAGTATTTAAATATGAATTCATTGGTGCTTAGTGTCAGGTAAATGAGAAACACTCAATTCTCTACAAAATAGAGCATGAAATTAGCATGAGTTAAATCATTTGTTCTATATTATCATTGAAGTAGACATATTTGTCTAGTGAATCTATGGATTAAATAAATTAATATATTATCTTATTTACATTGGGAAATATGTTTATATTTGAAGGAGAAATAATGGCACATATTCCTTATGTATTATAATAGTTTCGATCCAATTATGTACAGTATTCTAATCACTACAAACCATTTAACTTTATAAGTATAACATGAGCAAAATGATACAATCTAAATATTGCCAACCGCAAAATAATTAGATAAGACTTCTGAAAACTCCTTTCCAACATATTTATGCTACAGACTTCATCTTTTTAATTCATTATGTGTTACATTGAAGCTTTTAATACCCTCCTTCTGAAATGTCCAATTCAACTAGTCCTTTTGTATCAGTTCACATTATACATTTTTCTCTTTTCACTCATAATTATTTATATTTGAGAATAAATACATTTTTCTACTTTTCTGGGTTTGTTCATACTGCAGAATTAAATACGGGGAGAACACAAGGTTTAGAGCGAAACTATGTAAACTAAATAGCAGCTTCGTACAATTAAACTGTCATTTACCCTGAAGTTCTTTACTAAGAGAAAGTATCACTATATTCAAGGACTTACTTTTGCGTAGACATGACTGAGGTTAGGTTAATTTGGGGATCAATGTCTATTTGTATTATATGTATAATATGAATGTATTATATTGCATTACACACACACACACACACACACACACACACACGACATTCTAATATCCATATTTGTTTTTAGTGTTTTATTTTTTTTTCCAGTTTCTCTACTCATTTTTCCCCTATATTTCTTTACTTAGTCTGCTACAATAAAACATATTAACCTAATAGGAGGCATATCTGGTAGAGAAATGCACAACATCCTCATTTCCCCTAGATCAATCAACCATGAAATAATTAAATGAACTTTTTGTTTTTCCATCAGATTGTGAAGAAATACAATACAATTGAATTTGTCCAGGTTTTTAAGTGGAGAGGGGCAAGGGAACATAAAAATGTGACCTAAGTATTTTATCTGGCCACATTCTCTTTTAACTACTTAAATTTCCTAAAGCACTTGATCACGTTGCATTTTAATTTTAAAGCCATGTGTTCTATTAGTGAAAAGCACATGGCATTGATTTGCACTCAGAGTCCCAGTCTGTTTACCAGAACACAAGGCTAGCATGTACAACCTCTCATCTAGGTCAAAAGGCCTAGAGAATACATCTTTCTGAAACTTTAGCCTTGTGAAAACTAGAAGTTCTGATTAGCTCTGCCAACAACCAATTGTATGGTTTCTTACTACCACTGATTATATTAGCCTCACATTTATCAACTACCCAAACACTTAACCTATTAACTTGAGAGTTTGTTTGTTTAACAGCAATTGCGATGTTCAGAAGAGTCACTCCAGAGCACTGAGTATATTATGAAAAGACTGTTTCCCCCACTGGTTTATATTTATGAGAACTTATATACACACCAGTATTTTGAGATAGATATGCCTAATGTATGCTTGAAAATGTAAAGTAACTATGGTAAATATGTTTGTGAGAGCATACCTCAATGCTTTTGTCAGTGAGGAAGATTAGATGCAGCCTCCTGTTAAGCATTCCTTGGGCTGCAAACTTAAGTTGATTCTCTTTGTTGTATGAAGCAACTCGTGTACTAATTATAATATAACTATTAAAATATGAACCATAATAATTAAGTGATCTAACAGTGATAGATATTTCATAAAATCAGGGACAGTATGGCGAGAGAGACAACACTTTAATTAAGAATTGGAATTAGAAACTTTTTTTTCATTTATTTATTAAAAGAATGAAGCAAACTGTACTTATAAATTTCTTTCATATTTCATTACAACTTACCCTATTTTCCACAAATTATTATTTTTGGAATAAAAAGTATACTTACTCTTTGCATAACAGTCACACTGTTCCTTTGGTAAAGATGTTTCCTCATCTTATTTATTGTGGATGTACGCTTTTTTTCAAAACTCTTTAGGCATTACAGTTAACTAGATTATCCTGCACCAAGTAACTAGAAGATTTTGATATTTGTCAAAAAGAAGAGTAGATATTTGTTTGCTTGGTTGTTTAATCAATTTAGATAGTATCCAACTCACAAATTGCAACTTTGTGCAGATTACATAGGATTAAAAAATGAAGAAAATAACAAACCAAGTAAAAACAACAAAGAAAGTACCATGGCACTGGGCCAAAACCTAATCATCATCTCTACCATCATATATGGGCTCATCAAACTCCCTGGTCCAATGTCTGAGGGAAGAGCCAAGTTGTCAAGGTTTATAAAAGACCAGCAGGATTGGGGCCAGATGAATTTGCAAGGACATGTCCTTCCAGAGAACTGTCCCTGAAACAGAAAAGGCTCAACCCGTAGGCTGTACCAAATATCATTGCTTCACCATGTTCACCCTGTTAGATCTTGTAAGATGAACAGAAACCATTAGAGATATGTGATGACTAGATTCCCCAGGATGTTGCTCTTACCCAATCAGGCACACATATTAATAAGCCCAGTTTAAAGTATTTGAGAAATTATTAGTCTGGTTCCTATCTCATAAACTTACCATCAATTCTGCTTTTACTGTATTTGAGAATATAAAGAATGAATAAATGAATGAACAAACGAATGAGTGAGTGACTATATTCTACCATTAAGCATGGAGAGTTGTCAGCAAATAGTGAGTAGATATTACCTATAAATTAGCTAATGATATAATGCTGCCGGAGAGGTCGTACACATTACCATTTGTATCACTGACAGTTTTACCAATGCTTTTTGGGAGATACTGACCTCAGTTTAGATAAATAACTGACTTTTCTCTTGTTTTAAATAGCACAGGGTTTAATGACTGTGGAGATTCTCAGTTACCAAGGTCAATGTTGTCCCAAAGGTGCTTTTTTTTCCAGAGGCAACTGGACGTTCTGGTTTTTCTTTGAAGACATTTTGCTTCTTATCCAAGAAGCTTCTTCCGCTCCTTGGCTGAAGAGTTGAAAAAGCTTCTCTGATGAGAACTGAAAAGTCTTTAAAAAAAACCCAGAAAGTCCAGTTGCCTCTTGAAAAAAAATCACCTTTGGGACATACGGTTTAACACAAATCAGATGTAGACTAGTTGTTGTTTATCCCCATAAAATCATCAGTGTAACTGTATCATTTAGGATACTTTGAAAGACCTTGTTGAGGATGCTAAACTCATTCAGGTTACATACCACAACAGAGTAATTATCTCTGAATCAAAGCTATGAAGCCATGAAAAGGTCTACAGGGAGCTTCTATTCATTTTGGAAAATTGGAACCCTGAATAATCAGCATGGTGACCATGCAGAAGAAGTCTAGAAAAGCACTGTATATTTCTGATCAATGTAATAAGACCAGGATGGATCTAGACACAGAGAGGTTCTATCCCTTTGACTTCTGTCAGCATAACCACATGCACATATGCAATCTCACATATTTCATGTTTTCAATTCAGGTCATACCCAGTCCTTTGTGTTTATGTTAACACTTAATAAATGCTCCCCCTAACTAGGATGACTTCCCCCCCCCCTGCCAAATATCTGGATAGTGAGGAGTGACAATTATTCTCTGTGATAGAAGAAGTTATTGAAAAAAAGGATTGCAGTCCGAATATTGTATACCACAAATATCTTGGAAGATTAGCTTAACATTAAAACATTAACATTTCTTTTTTGAAAATGGTGATTTTCCTCTTGAATGTAACTTTTTTTTAACACTTAAATGAAGTTCTCTTTTCCTCTCTAACTGCCCCGTCATTTCCATTTTGTTCTCTCTCCATTACTTAGCACAGTTAATAGCAATAGCACTTAGACTTATAGCCCTCTCTAAGAGGTTTAGGTTTACAGAGTCAGTATATTGCCCGCAACAATCTGTGTCCTTATTTACTGACCTTAGAAGGATTGAAGGCTAAGTCAACCTTAAGCCATTGAGAATTGAACTACTGGCAGTCGGTAGAATTAGTCTGCAATACTGCATTCTAACCACTGCACCACCATTGCTTAGTACTTAGACTTATATACTGCTTCACAGTGCTTTATAGTCCTCCCTAAGCAATTTACAGAGTTGGTATATGGCCCCCAACAATCTGGTTCCTCATTTTACCCACCTTGGAAGGATGGAAGGCTGAATCAACCTTGAACTGATGAGACTCAAACTGCAGGCAGCCGGCAATCAGCAGAAGTAGCCTGCAATACTGTACTCTAACCACTGTGCCATCAAGGCTCTTAACCTTTCCTCTTACCTTACCAGCATACAGCATTTCCCTCTACTTTTTAATCTTTCAGCTAGAAAAAAAGGAGCAGATCCATACTTGTGTGTCTTGAGTATTTTACATATGTGAGGGATTTACACAAATTGAAATCTGGATGGGGCAATCTTTGTGGGGGAAATGGTGCATTAAGAGCCAAGGTGGGGCAGTGGTTAGGGTGCAGTACTGCAGGCCACTTCAGCTGACTGTTATCTGCAGTTCAGCGGTTCAAATCTCACCAGCTCAAGGTTGACTCAGCCTTCCATTCTTCCGAGGTGGGTGAAATGAGGACTCAGACTGTGGGGGCAATATGCTGACTCTGTAAACCGCTTAGAGATGAAGCAGTATATAAGTCTAACTGCTATTGCTATTGTGTAGGGTTTTTGTTCTCTCTTAACTTTTTGACAGGGTTAATATTTGGCCTTCTTTTCAGATAAATATGGTAGAAACAGGAGACATTGGCAGCATTCCGATCAGCCACCATTCCCTTTCTCCTTTTCTCATTGATTCTTAATTTTTTAATTCTGATTTTACTGAATTTTAAGAATAAAAAGAATGAAATAAATCTCAGCCAATAAACAATGATTTGAGAAATCTCCTCAAATTAGCATCATTTGTTTATAGTTACAATTTGCATATATCACTGAGATTACAGATTCTTTATTTGAACACAGCTTTAAATTATTATTTCATTGAATTAAAATCAGTGGATTACATTTTTAATGTAAATGTGTGACCATACAAACACAACTAAGTTGTGATTTAGATGATCAAAAAAATGCAATTACTTTTTTTAATACACGTTCTTAGCAAACTGCTCTAGCAATTATACTGAGAAGGAATATACAGCTTTGACTCTACAATATCGTTTTTGTCAGTGAGTGTAGAAATTATTATAGGCATGATTCTTGTCTTTAAAAGATATGACAGAAACTGAAGCCTCCAGAATTCCTTGTCCAATTTCATTTTTTATTCATATATTCATAAAATAGATCATTTTTGCTTTATTCTCTCTTATAGCACTAAATTATATGAATCTGGCTGAAAGGGATGGCTCTGTAGGTTTCAAGAACAGATTTCTGATTCTATATAATGACTTGTCATGATCATTTCAGATATGCCCAACTGGAAAAAAAATGGGAAAACAGTGTTTTATTGCAACCATGGAAATTCTGTAAGTGGTGTAGGATATCTGACAGAAGTATATCATATAGAAATATCAAATATAATACTAAATATCATTGGACTATATAGGTAGAAAGTTATCATTCAGAGAAAATAAACTAGAATTATGTTTTCCATTAGAGTACATATTATTTGAATGAAATTCATATATATATATATATATATATATATATATATATATATATATATATATATATATATATATATATATATATATATATATATATACACATACATACATACATATATATATATATATATATATACACATACATACATACATATATATATATATATGAATGCATAATCTTTAGAATTCAGAAAGCAATGGAGATTTCCTTTTTAAAAGGTACATATTGTATACAACAATTATCATACATAATTTTTGATTAATTTTTATCATATCATAGAATGATTTGAATACCAGCAATTACACCCACACATACACTTATATTTATATGTGCGTGTCCCCCCTCTCTGTGTATGTATCAGTGGTGGGTTGCAGGCAGTACAACCCGGTATGGGCATACTGGAGCCTGCCTGGAGCACCAGGTACCATTCCGATATGGTGCTCCAGAGAGCCCACCCACCTGGCCAAGCTACTTACCTGTCCTTTAAAGCCTTCGGCGCTTCCGCACTTCCATGTGGGCTCCGCCGGGCCCGTTCCAACCGTACCGGTTGGAACAGGATCCAGAACCCACCACTGGTATGTATGTATGTATGTATGTATGTATGTATGTATGTATGTATGTATGTATGTATGGTGTGTGTGTTTAAATTTAAGCTGCTCTTTTTTATGTATGTATGTATGTATGTATGTATGTATGTATGTATGTATGTATGTATGGTGTGTGTGTTTAAATTTAATCTGCTCTTTTTTAATTAACCCTTGTGAATGTTTTCTAAATATTTTGTTATAATGTCCTTAGGTGGTAACCAGCTTTCAAACTGTATATTTTAAATAGTAATAATTTTGCTCTATCTATTGCCTTTTTTATCTTTGTATCTTTACAGACAAATCAATTGCAATTGCATTATTTATCTTACTTCAAATTAGAGTAGGGTATGGGGGACGTGGTGGCTCAGTGGCTAAGACGCTGAGCTTGTCGATCAGAAGATCTACAGTTAAGCGATTCAAATCCCTAGTGCCAGATAATGGAGTGAGCTCCTGTTACTTGTTCCAGCTTCTGCCAACCTAGCAGTTAAAAAGTACGTAAAAAAATCAAGTAGAAAAACATGGACCATTTTGGTAGAGGGAAGGTAACAGCGCTCTGTGCGCTTTTGGCTCTTAGTCATGCCGGCCAAATGACCATGGAGACGTCTTTGGACAATGCTGGCTCGTTGCCTTAGAAATGAAGATGAGCATTACCTCTAGATCTGAAAACGACTAGTACACAAGTGCAGGGGAACATTTCCCTTTCCTTTATGGTAGATGGGTAGCAGTGGAGGGTTCCAGATCAGTGGTGGGTTCCGGCCCAGTGTTCTCCACATGAATGCGTGCAGCGCATGCACACCTCTTACCTTCCAGTGACGCCTCCGCGACACTCCAGCTGCTCGGCGGAGCATCGCACAGGCACAGTACATGCCATACACATGTGCGGAAGTGCCGAAGGCTTTAAAGGACAGGTAAGGAGTGCGGGCAGGCAGTGGGCCTTCCGGAGCACTGTACTGGAACGGTACCTGGTGCTCTGGGCAGGCTCCAGTACGCCCATACCAGGGTGTACCACCTGAAACCCACCACTGATGGGTAGGGTAGGGTAGGGTAGGGTAGGATAAGATTTCTATGTCCATTATTATATATTGGATCCATGTTCTTTTTTAAAAAAAATAATCCAAAATAATTATTTTATTTTTAAAAAAATTATGGTCTATTTCCTTGTGTCCATCTTTCTCTCTGAACACAGTAGGACTTACTTTGATCAGGAACATCTAGAGTTGTTCTGAATATGCCTTTATTGATGTTTTACTAATTACTAACTGTAATTGTTTTTTAATTTAGAATTCATTGTTGTAGATGCTGCTATACAGAATAGTTCAATTCATCTCAGAATTTATACTTTTATTTTTCATACTAAAATTACATGAAACAAATGCAGTCAATCCAACAATCTGTTATACACTAGGATTGCCTATTCTGCTAAATAATTTTCAATATTTAGATGTGAAAAGCTCAGCATAACAAGATTTTGATAAATTTGAACAAACAAAATTTATGAGGTAAGTAAAAACAAGTACTTTAAAGAAACAAAAATGCCTAATAGTTATATAGTGTATACATTACCTGGAATAATAAATCAATCTTAATTCTCACTTTTAGTCCTTCGGTTTGAATTATAGCTCTTTTCATTGCTTGAATTTTCCATTTTTCTCCTGTTGCCATAGTGAAATAAAGTACCAAGAATAAAACTGGATTTTTTTTCTTTACTTTTTGAACTTGGTTAAAATAATGGTTAATCCTTTATGGTTGCTTTTAAACATACAGTGAGAGTATCTACAACTGACAGATTTAGAACTGAATATTTAGCCATAAAATACATACAACTTGTCCACTTTCACAGAGAAGAATTCATTTGCATCAGGATCTTTTTCCCAGAGCTGTGCTTTGCTTTCCAGAATGTCTCCCTCCCCCTCTCCCCTTTTCAAAGTTACAGTGGCACCGAAAAAAGTACCTTACAACTGGTCCTCAAACAACTATCACGCCCCTGCAATCATGTGATTACAGTTTGGGTGCTTGGCATCTTTTACACATTTATAATAAATCCAGCATACCATGGTCACATGATTGCCATTTTCGATCTTCCCAGCTGGCTTCTGACAAATTCAATGACAAAGATGAGTTGCAGTCACATGATAACTTGTTTAATGAGTGTGGATGATTTCATTAATGACTACAATCAGGACTGCTAGATGGCCTTTGCTAAGAGGGGCAGTCACATGATACCTTGCTTAACGATGACTTCATTTAGCAACAACCCAATTAGGTTTGATAAGTGATTACTACAGCTGTGCTTGTACATGGGGTGTCTGTGTGTGAGTGTATTTGAATGTTTCTTGCTATGTGAATTATGAACTCATTTTAAAAAATATCAAATATGTGTTACAGCTTGAGAGTTGGCATACAAAATTCATAAAATTCAAAATTTATTATTGTTTTTCTGATTACAGACTTTGCACATCAGAGAAGTGTAGTCCACTCTTGTTGGGACAAAACTAAATTCCAGTCCTAAACTTTGTGTTGTCCTGTTTCTGATGAAGCTACCATATTTGCGCAGCTAAGAGATCCACAAAAATCTTTAACTGGATTCTGGTAGTTCTCCCATTTTTTGCAGCCAAACACAATTGTCCTGGGTTCTGAAGTGTTTTACTGTCTTGTGTGATGTATTTGATTGGAAAGTAACACAAAACATTTTTTTCAGCTAATACTGATGTGGATTTGCTTTTAGATGAGAATGTAAATATCGGCTGACAACAGAGTACACAAATAATTTAAATTCATATGCTTATAATGTGTATTAGGCAGAGGACAGTGGAGGAGATATTACTTCCCTCATTAAGTCCTTTTTTTTAAGGTCAGTGGAACCAGTAGGGGGAGATCTTTCTTCTGGCTAAAGGTGAATTGACCTGGTTGGGGGGGGGGGTAGGGACTTTGTAGAAAACACCATTTTGGAATTGGCTCCTGAGAAAGAATTCATTAGTTAAAGCCTGGACTTAAAATCACCTCTAAATTGTGACACCTACAGCATGACACATGTGGTGAGGATGATGTACTTTTTGGCACATCTACCACCCTTGCTGTAGCTAGATCAGCCTCTCATAAAAGGAACAGGAAAGATATCCTAGCACTAGGCACTCAGTGGTTATTTAGATAATATCAGCTTGCACTGGCCTCAGGATGGCCTGTTAGTTCAAGCTTCAAAAATAAACAACTATTAATCACCCAGTGGCAAGATGAGTTGACCAGTATTTTTGGCTGTCTAAATTTCAGTTTAACCTTACTCAGTTGCTCATCTCATGGTTTCTGTCACCCTGGAAGTTTGCAGCCTGCCATTTCCTGAAATTCTTTCTCCATTGTATGCTTTCTAATTGTTCCTAGTGAAGTATCATAGCTTAGAACATGAAGAAGGTAGACAATAAGAAACTTTTGTGCAGTCTTTAAAAATAGCTTACTAGTCATAGATACTGTTAAATGAAAAGGAAAAAATAACTAAAATAAGCTTTTTGTGGGGAAGAAATAAGTTTGGAAACCTTTTATATATTTTCAACAGTCTGGGAGTAAATGTCAAAGGTAGACTTAACTCTGTTATCTGTACGAATACCAAACAAACAATTATTAAGTAGGAAATCTAAAATAAAGATACTCTAATTATATAAGATCCATGAGCCACATCCTAAATTTGTAGGATCTACGTTGGTGATCATTGGGTTTTTATTAAAGTCCGTCAGCAAATTATTTTTCTTTATATCAAAGATCTATGGGGCAGTAATGCAATATTATGATTTAACCTAATACACATAAAAAGCAAGTAGAGGTATGGATCTGAAATTTAGATGAAAATGAATTTGAACTTGCATACTGGCAAACATGATATTAGTGCCAGTCAGGAGCACTGTGTGGAATTCCTCTGATTAGGGCGAGGATAGCCAGAGAGAGGCCTTTGTGCCTTCCCAAGATTTCAATGCAGCTCTTAGTAGTCATCCAGAAATGTTTACTACATTATAATGTGTATTGGACTAGTAGATATAAATTATTACCTTTTACCGCATCACTGGAGGTCAATTGATTAATTTTCCAAGTAGATTATAGAAAAGACAATAGTATTATCTGGCAAGCAAGGAAACAGGAATTCTGGTGGAAGATTGACAGAGGTAAACTAGGATTTAATTCACTTGCATTCTTGTTTACAAAATCCAGTTTTGTGGGCAGGCATCAACAGATCTAAAGATTATGCTTTCAAATTTTCAGTAGTACATCCATCTTCAACAGGCATTAAATACCTTTTACATTGTAAATACTGTTCATGATAAGATTGATTTAAATACACTGGACAACAAGGATTTTTTTTCCCTGAACACTTTTGGGTGTATCTTATAGATATTTGCCTGCTAATCAGGAAAATAACCTGTAATTTAACCTGTCATGTACCGTTTTATAGAAATTTTCTGTTTATGCAAAATACATTCTTCAGTACCCATTGATTGTGTTGCACACATGAAAGAAACATACACAAATGTAGAACTGTTGTTGAAGCACATCCAGAATACCAAGTACATCTGGAATACTTGTGCAGATCTAAAAGGGGTGGCTCTGCTGCTTGGAATGCATCTTGGATATATCAAGTACTGTTGTTACTACATATGTGAACAGGACAGCCATACAAGAAATTCCATTATATTAAAAAAAAAAATGGCCACTCTGGACAAAAACATTGAACATGAAGCACTTGTTGACCCAAACAAAGGTATTCTTTTCTCCGCAAATAGGCAACATCTTAAGAAACCCCAAAGACAAGATTAAGAGCAGCATATGTATATGTATACGTATACGT
The DNA here is from genome assembly GCF_051295495.1 of Thamnophis sirtalis. Classification (NCBI taxonomy): domain Eukaryota; kingdom Metazoa; phylum Chordata; class Lepidosauria; order Squamata; family Natricidae; genus Thamnophis; species Thamnophis sirtalis. The sequence goes on along the minus strand of NW_028261381.1, from coordinate 117,775,779 downwards.
ATACATGTATGTATGTATGTTACCCTCATAGGTCAGTTTATGAGGTATTTCTTGCCCACTCAATGTCATCTAGCACATTTTATGAGGAATTGAACTTAGATTGCTTCATACGTACTTCAACTCTAATTACAACATTAGCATCTACTGTAATGTTTTTGAGAACTATCAAGCATATGGGTGAGGCATAATAAATAATGGAATGAAGAACCTTGTAATTTATTATACTGTATTTAGAGAGCCAGAAAAGTGCAGAGGAGGACAGCCAAAATATGCATGGGACTACACCAATTCTTCTCTGAAAAATATATTACAGGTAGTTCTCAATTTAGAACCATTCATTTAGTGACCAAAGTGAAAAGGACACTGGAAAAAGTGACCTATGACCATTTCTCATGGTCATTGCAGCATCCTCATGGTCACATGATCAAAATTCAGATGCTTGGTAACTGGTTCATATATTTGTATGTGATGGTTGCAGTGTCCTGGGGTCATGTGACTACATTTTGCAACCTTCTGACAAGTAAAGTCAATAGGGAAGCCAGATTCATTTAACAATTGTATTATTATCTTAACGTGCAGTGATTCACTTAATAACTGAGGCAAGAAAGGTCGCAGAATGGATCAAAACTCAGTTAATAACTGTTTCGCTTGTGTGGGGACTACCTGTCCTTTTTTTTTCTTTTTACAGTAAGCTGCTTCCATTCTTACCCATTCAATTTTCCTCAAATGAATCCAAAATTGCACTGCTGAAATTCAGTAATTTCATCACATGCAGTTTGAGGGTGCCAGAAGGCTGCAAAGGGGTTTGTGGGTTGGCCAGTTTTATTCTAGTAAAGGATAGAGCCATGGTTACTTGTTGTGAGAACTGTACATGAAATCACCAGGTAGTAGAGACGATGTACTTTTCATTTGTTGGTGAATATGGACAGGAAAGTGTTACTGTATTCCTATTTGTATTGATTCTTACTTTAATATTCATTCCATAATTATTTATTTAATTTTAAAGAAACCGAGCAACATTTTGTGCATTTTTGGTTCTTGCCTCTTTATCCATGACTAACTTTTTTTTAAGTGCTGACAAAAGAAAAGTTAGTCACCAAATTGTGAAGCAGAAGCGTTAAATCTATAAATAGGTTTTCAGCACTTACTCTGTAATTTAGAGCCTGAGTTGGATTCTTCACATATCACATCTCTGCATCTATGAAAAATGGGGCTGAGACTCAAAATTTAGAAGGGAGGTTCTTACTTCTATCTTTGACCTCTTTAATGCTTCCCATTGACACAAAAGGGGGAAAAAAGGTTAAATGACTTCTCAAATTAAAGCAGTAATAATTAACTACTGGCATTGTTTGTGATTTTCCGACTCTGTGAGCTAATGAGAGAGAAATTAATGCTTAGCAGCAGGAGTTCCTGATATTCAGTGCCAAATGCTAAATGTGCCAACAAGTTAATTTTGGTTTTAAGTACTTCACTTAAGTCTTTTTGAACAATGAATTAGAATAGGGGTTGTATTCATATGGCACATGTACTAACTTTAATTTACAGAAGTGTGTGTGTATGTGCATGCACATGCACTCTCAAAGCATGTCTCTATCATCATGTATCCTTGTGTGTTCAATTTGTTGTGTGTTCAATCACACTCGGTCAATACAGAATTCTGTTCCGTTCTATTTTCTATCTTATGAAGAGAAACAATTTGTGTAGTACTTAGTACTGTCACTGACTCAAAGACAGAACTACAATTGACTTAATAACCAGTTTCAGACCTGTTAAGAAACTATAGTTGTGGTTATGAGAACAGACTTGGATTGTGGGCTCTTCCTATTGTAGGCATGTCAAGTTTTAAAGAATTTAGTTTTCAAATTGACCACAATTCTCCAGCTGAGAATCAGCTGGACTGATTAAATTCAGGGCAATGACTCAACTCTAAAAGCAAGCTGCTATGATTTGGCTGTTCCACTTCACACTAGAAATGCTAGCAGAAGTTCTTTTGTGAATGTAGGGAAGAAGTTCTCAAAATGGATATTTTGGCGCAGTTTGCTTGCACTGAGGCCTTTAAAATTAATAAGTACATTAGTGTTTCATGATGCTCAAAGCAAAGCACCCCTTTGAGGTTTTGCATAGCTCTGCTTTTACACAGCCTTGACATAATCTGTTTCACTGGGAGAATAGATCATACACCTCAAAGTCACCAAGTCTTTGATTTTTCTCACAGAGAGCAGGAAAAGGTAGTTTGAGATCTCAAGGTTTCATACACTCCAGAGCTTCCAACAATTGCTAAAAATTTGCAACACAGCATACTGCACTTTTGATTAGGAAATAGATGAAAACTTGAGTGTAAGTCCTAAATTTCAGTTTTTTTTTCAAAGAAGAGAATGAAAACCTCTTGTTTTCCATACCTCCAAAAGGGGAGGCAGGAAACCTTGACATTGTGTAAGTTTTGTAACCATAGTCACTTTTATCATTTTCCTATGAATTTGGGTTATGCTTTGCCAAAGAACTTTAAATATGTGGCTACCAAGTTTACTGCTCTCTATAATATTACTGTCCCACAAACTTGGAAATCATGCCTGTCCTAGTCACCAATTCATCCAATCAAGTTTCCTTTTTTGTAGTTCACAGAATGATTAGCTGGGTCAAAAAAATCTAACCTTTTGGAATACAGTTGCCCATTTATTAATATCTGATATTACATGAGCCTTTATACCAGGATTGTATTGGCCAGTCTACATCACATCATCAATCCCTTCTTCACTGGTCAGTCATGCAATAATAAATATTGAAGGCAAAGAGAAAAAATCTAGAGAAGAAAAGTTTCAATATTGCAAGTTCTGATTTTCATAGAAATTTAACATTTGTCATTTTTTTTCTCTGCCTGATGAGCGCATCCTCCATTCCAGCAACACCTTTCCCATCACATATCAACCCACAACATGGCTGACTGGGATAAGGCTCTTGTTCCCCAAATAAAACAAAGATAATCAGGTTTAGATGTTTGTATGACCCACTAATCCCATCCACTATCCCTTCAAGTATGTTATGCCAACACAATCGCTACTGAGATACTCTTATATTCCTATCATTTTATAGGCAGACAATCGCCACATAAGTGGATTTTCCCGATAGCTCTCCCTTTTAGGATAAAAAAAATTATGTGAAAATATCCAGGATTGAGAATCCAATCTCAGTGATCAAGGACAGAAGCAGGCAGCCTTTTAGGGAGATCAATCATAGTAATCATAATACAGTCCATTGTAATTTCAGTTGGATGATCGGCTTTTCTAATCTGCCTCCAAATTAAGGGACAATGGTCAACAAGCATGTAATTTGAAAACCACAGATTTAAGATGCCAAAAGACAATATCCAAGGATTAGATTGGTTTAGGACAGTTCTTGTGTTCTTTCTCTCTCTCTCCCTCTCTCTCTCCATTTGTGTCTGTCTGTTTCTTGGTTTCTCTCCTTTCATTGGAAATCTCTCGTAAGAAATATTTTGATAAGAAAGAAGATTAAAATCCTGCATGTGGCAAAGACTTTTGACTTTATGAAATAATCACTGATGTACTAGCAGGGCAAGTTTCATTGTTATATAGAAAACACTGATTTGCTATATCAGTGGAGGATGAGATATAGCAGATATCTGCTCAGTAATTGATTGATTGATTGATTATATCTATCAGTAAGGACATAGATTTTCTTATGGATGAGCTAGCTCCAACCTGGTCTTCTAAGTCTTCCAGCAGTGCACACATTGCTGCTGTACCAAGTCCATCCACCTTGCTGCTGGTTCTTCTTCTTCTCTTAACTTCTACCTTTCCCAGCATTATAATATTTCCAAAGAGCTGGGTCTTCACATAATTAGTCCAAATGTTGGATAATAGAGATTTGTGTTTAATACAGAAAGACTGAATTAGAAAGCAAGCTTGTGGTTTTTACCTAACTCTGACCCAGTTTTGATGATAGTAAGAAAAAGAACCATAACTAATTTAATAACCCATTTACTTATTGCTAGAATAAAGCCAAAATAAGATTTCCCCTCACACACTGCACATGTCATGTACAGCCGTCTCTTTAGAGAATTCATTTTTTTATAAAATTGAAATATGGTAGCAATCCTAATGCAGTAAGTTGGTAATTGTGCAGTTTTTTTCCACACACAGCCATGTTCAGCTGTTTTTACAAAATTCAAAATATTGCCGAAATCTTTATGGATGTCCCTATTTTGTTATGTGGCAATAGATTACAATCCAGTAATCTCTTGACACAAATTGATTGAAGACCACTGTAACCTGGCCTTACTGCCAGTGAACATTTAGAAAGAATTATTTAGTACAGCTAAATCTACAAGGCTAGTCTTTATTTAGCATCTGTCTTTCTAAAACACCTGAGCTTTTTTTAAATGAAAGATGTGATGTCAGCACCGAGTACAGGCAACTGCTGCTGAAAACATTAGAAAGTAATATCTGTGAATCCTCAAATGGCAAAATTAAACATGGGGGTGGCAGAAGGTCCAATCTAAACAATAAAAGAAGCTAACTAGGTTTTATCCTTTTTGAAATACTTGTTCACTTGTCCTTCTGCTTTTGGGGCAAGCTCCTTCCAGTTGAAATAACAATATCTGATGTTGCCAACAGTTTTGATAGTTGCATTATCAACCTAATGACTGTTGCTCTCTTGAGACATTTCCATTATAGTTAAAACATTTTAAGAAAAGCTGGCTACCTTATTGGCTGACTGTAGCACTGCGTGCAGACTATTACATGACATAGCATTGAACTTGTATATATGATCTCTTACAGCTCCTCCTATACTGTTGCTGTTCTTGGCAGCTTACCTAAGCTGTACAATAAATCTCAAAATGAAAAAAAAAAAAACTTTTTGGCTTCAAGTTGTACACCCTGCCATGACATTAGATTACAAAAAGCTGCTCTCTTTTTAGACATCCTTTTACAAACAGAGCATCCATAATTTATGATTTCGCTGTAAAATTCTTGCAACACTACGCCAAAAGTATGACTCCCCTCTAATTAAATGCTCTCAAAAGGAAAAAGGTGAAACTGATGTGCAAAACATCGAGCTGTACACTTTACACATTATTAGGCCTGAACTTCCTGGTGGGCATGTGAGGAATAACAGAACAGCAGAGTTGGAAGGGACCTTGGAGGTTTTCTAGTCCCACCCTCTGCTCAAGCAGGAAACCTTATATCATTTCAGACAAATGATAGCCCAGTTGCTTCTTAAAAACCTCCATTTTGGAGCACCCACAACTTCTGGATGGAGGCCAGGCCTACAAAGACCTGATGGTAATCCGAGAAGTTGCTTGCCCACAATAAGAAAGCATAAAATAAAGGATAATTTGCCTTGATGGTCCTCCTACTAATTTTCAAGATGTGTATTAAAAATCAAACAATCTCCCCCCCTTTTGGAACTCCATTTTTTTAAGCTCAAACTGTTAGGTGCAACAAATGAGCCTTCTGCTACTAGTGATTAAATATGATTAAGATTCTTAATCTATTATTATTAATCAGGCGAAGGCAAAATATGGAGATTACAGATTGTCCTTCCACTAAATGTAGAGTGAGGGTTTAATACTCCTATCTCTATAAAGTATTTTACTATTTTTCTGTGTTTCCCTTAAAATTTATAATTCTGAACGTTTGCAGATGATATATGTGATGGCTGTTCTGCATAATAATATCTGGTTGCTGTTGTTGTTTTGTTTCAATGTAGATTTGGTCCCGGATTAGTGATCTATTGGTATGGATTTATCGAGGAACTTGACTGTCATCGCAACCGGGGTATCTTGCTCAAAGACTGTTTCCCTACTGACATTGCTGTCCTTTGAGGAAGAATGGCTGAGCCATGAAGGTGGAAAAGACAAATCTGGAATTTTCCTGAAGTATAAACTACTGGCAACATCTGTCCTGAACTTCAGCTGAACTCTTACTGGCTGGGATCGCCCTACCACCTCTTTAGACAAACACGTCAAGAGCCTCTGTTTTACTTCAACCCCCTGCTGATGCAAGCAGCCAAAAAATACCGACACAGCCCAAACATTATCAGCATTTCTGCCTCTGTCAAACAGTTTATAGATAGCTGTAATCTTTCTTCCTTCCGGATGGCTTCTCTTTGCACTTTCAACAAAAGAAGAAATGTGGAGGTCAAAAGGTGTGGTTTTTTAGTTTTCCTCCCTATAGCAGAGTCACCTTAAAAAAAGAAAATGTCTTCAGTCCCCCCAAAATTTCCTGGTAAATGTTAAAAATCTTGCAAATACAAAGGTAATTAATGTCAATCTCCATTTTCCCAGGCTCATTTTGGGCCAAAACAGGGTAAAAAAGAAAGTCCCTCATCGGTGCTTTGTTCTAAGCATGAATTTCTAGGCTTTTCTTGGTATTAGGCAAAACAGTTGACACTCCTATAACTATCTAGTGTTGTTGAAAGTGGAAACATAAAACTGTAGAAATGCTTTATCTTCAAACAAAAAGCTTTCCATATTGTTTCTTGAATTAAAACGGAGGCATGTTTTTATGGATTGTAGAAGATGTAAAGGACATTTTAATGCAGATGTTTTAAAGCAAAATAAAGTGGGTCATTGTTTGAGTCTTGATCTTGTCCTGATAATCTGTCTTGCAAAGATATTTTTAAAATCAAAATTAAGACAAAGGATTTCTTTAGACAACATATTGTGGACATCGCCTAGAAAGCAGAGCTCTGGACCTTACATTTTTTATCTACATATTAAAGGTCATGTTCATAAGCATAGAAAATTATAGCAAAAAAGGGCATATACTCAAATTTAGCTAGTTGGGTCATATAGCAGAGATTAGCAGACCAGGATTATATTTTATAGTTGCTTTAGAGGACAGGTTTCCAATCCAATAACTTTTCAGGACATTTTTTTCCCTTAAAATCCTATTATAACACTTATTTTTATGATTTGAAAGGGTAAACTAAACTTCTATATTTTTTATCATTTAAAATTCTTCATGAGTTTGTTACAATTTCAGGCTCTTTAAAGTCATTTCTGTCCTGCACAGAATTACTTGAAGCAGAACTATTCATTCATATCAGGAATTCTATGTAGAATGTATTTTAATGTCTAGATTGGTATGTATTCTAGATTATATATTTATATCTCCGGTATGCATTTTAGATTTAGCTTTTCTGCTATGACACATATAGAGTTCAAATAAAATATTAGAGAAACAGTACTGATTCATAATATACCAGAATGTATATGTAACAGAATGAGGCCACAATATAACTTGATCAACATTTTGAATTTGAATCTAGGAAGAAGTGAGATTCTGAATCCTGAAATTCTCTTGCTTGCTCTTTCACTTCCTTTTTTCTATCTTTTTCCTTCGGCCTTTCCTTCCCCCTCATTTCCCACAAGCCATTCAAATAGCATCTTTCAAAATATCTGGAATCATTTTTCTTAACATCCTTTCTTTTTTATACACATTTTTGCATTTATCCAAACATGTGTACAGCAATTTGGAATCCAGAATGTTCAGAGGCAAAGGGGGAATTAAAGTCTACCACTTCACTTTAGATCATATCCAACTACCTAGCATGTTTCTTATGACTATATTCTGATATTTTCTTTTTAAAAATCCTATTTGCAAAAACTCACTTGCTAAGAAAACAGAGATCTTGGTAAATGCCAGAGGTGTCTATGAACATTATGGCAACCATGTATGTTTTGTTAAATACTTCATGCCTTTATATATCCATTAGATCGTTCTGCCGAGCTGTGAGTTGCTGAGTTTTTCCAGACACCAATTATTTCAAATAAATATTTTTGCTTTAAAAAAAGAAATAATCCTACTCTGTCTTTTATTAAAATAAACAGCCACTTTCCCACCCAGCAATGCTACCCCCACTATATCTTGGCTACTTGGCAGAGATAACCCTGCAATTTTTGCCATTTCTTTGGAAGATCAAACTTTTCATCAGGACCTTATTTCAAACAGCTGTAGGTCAGCAAGTTATTTGTATTCAACATGAATACAAATAAGGATGGGTTGCTTGATTTGCTGGTACTTAAAAATGACAGCCGAAATCTGCTGTGTGTAACTTATTGAGGAAGCAAAGAAAGCAACGTTTGGGTTGTTTTAATGGCATGCAACTGGGAAAGAATGAGACAGTCTTGTAGCATTGTCTTAACAGATCACTGAAAAAGTTTCATTTTGTGGAAGCTGCAACAACAGATGATCCAATATTTCTCTTACGCTCTCCTGCTTACTAAAATAAAATGTAGTCGCGATATGTTGAAAATACTCTTCAAGCCTGATCTAATCTTTGTGGATTGTATGGGTATTTAATATTGATTTTATTTTCAGGAAAGATAAATAAAATGAGATGCCCTTAATTTGGTATATAGTATACCAACTCATATAATATATGAGTTCAAAATCTGCCTAATTGTCTTCTTAGTTTTTGACTTTATATAAACACTTTTGGGTTTTTTAAAAATAGAATAAAACAAGTCATAAAGACTATAGAGTTTAATTCTGCATGGCCTTGTAGTGCGTTGCCCAGTCACACAATCTATTTCACTATAGGTTTAATTGACATCCACTACTCTAAACAGAAGTTTACAAGCTACAAAGTTTGGATTCAAACAAAAAACACATTATGATCTACCAGAGTTAGGCCAATTGAATTCTGGGAGATAAGATTCCAGTCTACCGAGAAGGTGTCAGATTGGAAAGGCCAGATTTGGGGAACAATTAGACAAATAGTATTTTATTTAGTATTTTACACTTCCCATCATTTATACTACTGTCATTTCCAGTTGGTATACCCATAAGTAAATAGTAAATAGACTAATATTAATTTTTCAAGTTATAAACAAGACCAAAATTGCTTTGCAGACAGAAATTGTATCACTCAGTTAGTACTTGGCAGACTTAGTATTAGATAATAGAATATGTTCCATGTAGTCCAGTCTGCATAAAATAGTCTATTTGGGTTATGGAAAGGTCACATTTTACCCAAAAATTCACAGGTCAGAGGAATTATTCAAAGCTTTTTCTCCTGGGTATACTAAATATTATTTGAACATTTACTATTAAGAGCATGCCAGGATTCAAAAGATTAAATTGGATGCATTTATGAACTAAATAATAAATAAAGCAGATTTAGTTCCTCTTGTGTTTTTTTTATTTTCCTGTTATTGTTATACATATGACTCTTATACAAAGAGCAGCTTATGTCAGCTACTATAAATTATGTTTTGAGTACAATGGTAATCCAGTAGAATTATTTCAAAATCTGATCAAAGCAACTCAACACATTTCCTCCCCACAACTTTGCTATATTAGAGGAAGAGCCTCATTTTGCAATTTTAATGGAGTCAGTTTAGCCAATGGTTTGGGGTGAAATTCAAACAATATTAAACCAATAAGATGGAAGGTCCTTTTTAAATCTGAAAAGGCATAATATCAATTGATTTATTTAAAAGAAAGCTTTCCTATCATTTTTATACCAGTCTGTACATATAATATCTGGTTATAAGTAATATTAAAGAGAAGTTCTAACGTCAGCTTTTAAGTTCACACATTGAAATGCCTATCTCAAGGCAAAGCTATTTGGGAGTATTATCAAGTGTGTAAATACAGGATGTGACTTCTCAGATGTTTTTTTACTGAATGTATATAGAATCCAATAGCCATAGCCTTGATTTTCTAAATATCTTTAGAATGAAATTCTTCTCAAGTATGAAATAAGAATAATTCAAATTATAAGGGTAACATTTGCATAATAAGCAATACTACCATTGTTTTGTAAAATCTGCTTGCTTATTAACTGACCAATTTAAGAAAGTACAGTCAAAAGCTAACACAGTCCTGCTAGCCAGAAATTTTGTGTCCAGTACACAAAGTGTATACTTGGAACAGGTTTTGGCTGCATCTCCAAGGACTGCTAAATATACAGAATAAAAATAAGGGACCAAATGCTTGCTCTTCAGTTCCAGAATACTGAGACCTGGGAGCAAGCTTTTTAAAAATTTTAAATTATTGAGTGACTTGGAAGACCGCTGCTTAGAGTTACCAAGGAAAGCTGGAGAATGGAATATAACCAAAGAAGAATACAATGTAATCTCCAGAAACAATAGGAACTATGGGAACTCTATAAGAGAATAAGAAGCTAAAGATGAATTAAGAATGAGGATTGCAAGAAATATCAAAAACAAATAAACAAAAAGGGTAAGACAATGGGGAAGGGGAGAAGGCCAAGAAAATACACGATGCTTCTGCACATGCAGAGAAGCGTATGGGCAGGTAGGTGGAGCCTTCTGCTGCCGCCACTATCGGTTTGCCCGATCCGCGGCGAACCGGCAGAAACTCACCTCTGGTCTAATAATGTAGAAACTGGATAATTAGCAATGGGTGGTGTTGAAGAGAAATGGTGCCTTACCTGATTATTGTTATATCACTAGGAGAATGAGGGAACTACAGCTGAGAATAGACCAGGAGACAGTAACAGAGAATTTAGATACATTATATGAATTCATGTCTCCGGAGCCAGATATATTGCAACCTGTGTGCTAGAAAAGGTTTATTTTAGCAGCCTTCTGAATGGTCTTGGAGAACTGAAGTTTCCAAAGATCGGATGAGCGTATATGCCATCTCTATTTTCAAAAAGAGGAAGAAGGACAATTAAACAAACAAGACCTTTCAGCTTTGTGTTTATAATGCGAAAGGTCTTCAAACATATTATTGGATAACCATGGCACAATTAACAGAGACAGGAATGAATTTGTCATACATTCTGCCAGAGTAAATTTATTTCTCTCTTTCATAGAGTGACTAACAGAGTGAGTTATGTGAATGCTAAAGATACAGGATACCTGGAACTTAACAACGATTTCAACAGTGTCTCATGATATTCCCCTTCATAAATGGTAACATATTGGCTATATAATACAATTGGATTCAGAGTTGGCTGAAGCACCATACCCAAAAAGTACTCAGCAATGGTTCCATTTCAGCATGGAAGAAAGAATGAACCAGGGTGCCCCAGGTTCTCTTCTAAGTGCTGTGCTCTTCTAAGTGCTGTGCTATTCAACATTTTAGTAAATGGTTTGAATGAGAAAATAGAAGGGATATTTAACAAATGTGTAGATCTTGGAATGCATTAACAGGAGCACAGAGTCTAAATTATAACAAGAAATTAATCTTAGTTACTTCCCATTTGTCTGTTACAATGAGACTGGAGATCATTTGTCAGAGATGCTGCGCTAGGTTATACACTGAGCAGATAGACCTGGTACATAATCTGGAGGTACTCCTAAACTCCTACTCAAAGAGCAGGTAACTGTCCTGTCTAGAAGAGCCTTCCACAACATCGTGCTGTGTGCCAGTTCCACTCTTTTCTGAATCATGATACCCTGCACATGGCCATGCCATGTTCATGTATGAGCCAAGGTGGCGCAGTGGTTAAATGCAGCACTGCAGGCTACTGCTAGATCAGCAGGTCAGCGGTTCAAATCTCACCGGCTCAGGGTTGACTCAGCCTTCCATCCTTCCGAGGTGGGTAAAATGAGGACCCAGATTGTTGGGGGCAATATGCTGACTCTCTGTAAACCGCTTAGAGAGGCCTGAAAGGCCTATGAAGCGGTATATAAGTCTACTGCTATTGCTATTACTATACTGCTATGTTCATGTTGAATTACAGCAATGCTTGAAGAGTATTTGGAAGCTACAACTGGTACAGAATGCAGTAGCATGGACAAATCTGAAGGCCCCTTGAGTAGAAGGTGTGACACCACTGTTATGTAAGCTGCACTGGCTGCCAATTTTCTTCTGGGTTCAATTCAAAGTGTTGGTCATTACCTTTAAAGCCTTTTATAGCATGGGTCCAGGGTAACTGAGAAACCATGCCATCCCAATAGGACTAACCGACCCCAGTTGCTCTAACCAATTTCATCATGTATACATGATGTACAATGACAATAAAGGCTATACTATGGCAGAAAGGGCTTACTTCGGATTCCATCAACCAAAAAATGTTGTCTGGCAGGGCTAAGAATGGGATCTTCTCCTGTGGCCCCATCCTCTGGATTATTCTCCTATCAGAGATTAGCTCCACCCCACATTCCTGGTTCTGCTGCTTGGCCTGAGACCCTAAGAGTGGCCTGCTATGTTGGGAGTCACTCACCAGGTAGAGGAGATTCCCCCCCCCCCCCAAGCCACCCATAGGTTTTTAGAGTTTCTATTCAATTTTTATAATTTTGTTTTCTAGTACTTTTTACTGCTTATTATACTGTAATACACTGTATCAATGAGATGGGTGGTATAGGAATGGAGTGGAGAAGATAGAGGATGGGACAGAGGATGAGGACAGAAGACAGAGGACAGGACAGGACAGGGAAGAGCAGAGAAGAGGACAGGAGAGTAAAATTCATTCAAAAAAATGTGCTTAAGCTCTTCATTTTAGAACTGGTATAGGATTCAGGCCAAAATTCCATTTAGTCCCACAACTGAATTAGATGCATCAAGAAAACTCACAAAAAAGCTTTAGCTTCCATCTACCTTTGCTTTCCTGGTAACTGCTACTCAAGAAGTACTGCCTTTGATTCTGGAGGTAGCAGCTATCAAGACTAACCAGCCATGAACAGATACTCTTCAGTTTTGCCTAACCCCTTAGATTACATCTTTTGGTTGTTTTCAACTTTGATATATTACTATTATTGCTTTCTTGACTGAGCTACAGATAGAAGATTCAAGTCAGGCTATTTTAAAATGTTAAGACCAAAGTCAATTAAGAAATACTAACTTAGGTTTAGGATTTAATTGAGAGCCTGAGGTGAGATGACCATTAACCCCAGTTGGCTACTAAATCACAAAAGAATTCTGAGAATATTCTTCTTATAATGCAGTTTAAATCAAAAATGATATTAGCTCATATCAAAAAATCATTTTTATACTTACGTCCTGTGCTAAAGGTGCATGAAACAAAATTGACTACAAAGCAGGCTGCATGCCATTCTCACCTCTTCCAAAATATGAGTTCACTTGGCCAATCATACTGTATTTTCAATTTCTATTATTGAGGGATGCATTACAGCTATGTCTGTGCGAAGACAAAAATCTATTACTGGATGCACTTTAATTAACATTTAACAATTAAATGACTTTAAATGACTTCTAACTGAAAACTTTTCTAATAAAATGAACATGCAACAGGATCGGTACTGTATGTTCATGCTGTAAGATAAATTCTAATAGCAATAATGATTTACGTTGGGAAGGTCCTTGTCATTAGCATAAATCCTGGGTTATGCACTAAAATCATTAAGAAAAGTGCAAATCACACAAACTTCAATAGGTTTAGTAGTGTGAACAATTGGTTTGTCTAATCAACCAAAGAAAATGCCTTCTTTGACTATTTCAGGTACCTCAAAGCTTAAAACTCAAAACGTAAGTCTATTTTCTACGGTCCCACTCCATCCAGTGAGAATTCTGTTTGTAGGTCTGAATATAATTTGTTTCATGAATGAAGGTGAATAATCGTGTCCCAGGATAATGTTGCAGGATCCAATTTGGGTTGGTCCAGAGGTTTTGTCTTCCAAGCTTTTGAACTCGTGCTGACCAACCCAGATTTGATCCTGTCACATATGGGCTCCAGCCTGAGTCCAAAAGCTTGGAAGACAAAACCTCTGGTCCTGGTGACCGACTCAGATTGGATCCTTCAACAATTTGTTTCACTGAGTTTTGAATTTGGTATGGAACATTTAACTTCAGAGAATTTAACCAAAAATCTGAAAGAAATTATTGTATTATCCCTTCTCCCAAATTACATTCTAATCAGTGGTGTGATTCAAATAATTTTACTACTGGTTCTGCGGGCATGGCTTGGTGGGCATGGTGTGACTTGATGGGCATGGCTTGGTGGGCATGGCAGATGAAGGATACTGTAAAATCTCCATTCCCTCCCCACTCCAGGGGAAGGTTACTGCAAACTCCCATTTCTTCCTGATCAGCTGGGACTCCGGAGGCAAAGAATAGATGGGAGTGGGGCCAGCCAGAGGTGGTATTTACTGATTCTCTGAACTACTCAAAATTTCCGCTACCGGTTCTCCATAACTGGTCAAAACTTGCTGAATACCACCTCTGATTCTAATGTATTTTAAGATAATAATATCTTGGCAGAGTAAAGGCATAGCTGTGAAAAAGTGTTATATGTGGATCTGTTTTATGTCACAGGAATTTGTTATCTCTATATGAATGTGGACCGGGAGATAAAAGCAATAGATTTCTTAGAGTTGATTTTAAATCCCAGGCTCTCTTCAGAAAGAAAACTCTGTGGAAGCAATCAGATCAATTTTTGTTGGAAAAAATGTTACTCCAGCAGAGTCCATGGGTCTGAAGCAAATCAAAACTTTGGTCAGACTTGCAGAACTTTCATATACAAAGAGAAATCCATTAAAGAGAAATTACTGAGATTTGGGAAATATTGTTTCTTCTGTACAGGGGAAATTAATGTAGAAGAATTATATTGTAAGCCTTGTCAATGAACTCTGCAATGAAAGGTGCAAGTAGGGTTAAAATCCACTCTACTTTGTTAGCTGAAGTTAATATGCCACACTAAGAGTGTTATGTCTTAAAATCATTAGGCTTAGTCTCAGGAGACCTTGCAGGAACATATGACAAGGCTGGGCCCTTTAGAGAGATGACACATGAAAAGTGGGGGGGGGGGACCAAATAAATAAATCTGAAGGGCTCCCCCCCAGATCATTATAATAAAGCCAATCTCCCATCTGTCTTACCAGCCTTTTATCTCAGCAGAGATACAGGTTCATTACAAGTTGAGCAGAGTGGGATAGCACCGTGGGAATTTGTTTCAGAACCAGTGCTCCAGAGACAACAAACAGCACAAATATAAGTGAGGAGATGTGCAGGTGAACTGTCCTTCTTCTGAATCCACCAACAAAGTGAGAATTGCACAGAAATCAACAAAAAGGTCTTTGCCTAGTTATTGTTAAAAACCTCAGTTAGTAAGCTAAAAAAATAGATGTTGAGAATTACAATTTAACATTTTACCTTCTCACCATACGGATATTTACAAGAAAGAATTATTTGAGACATTTTAGTACAGTGTGCATTTCTTCATGCAATTAGAGGTGTATTTTTTTAAAATCTAAAGTAATGTTTAGTACTAAGTTTCAGACTCAGGAATATCTGAGTCTGTTTATAGAATTCTGTTTTAAAGGTAAAGGTTCCCCTTGCACATATGTGCTAGTCATTCCTGACTCTAGGGGGCAGTGCTCATCTCTGTTTCAAAGCCGAAGAGCCAGCGCTTTCTGAAGATGTCTCCATGTCATGTGGCTGCCATGACTAAACACCGAAGGCGCACAGAAC
The DNA here is from genome assembly GCF_051295495.1 of Thamnophis sirtalis. Classification (NCBI taxonomy): domain Eukaryota; kingdom Metazoa; phylum Chordata; class Lepidosauria; order Squamata; family Natricidae; genus Thamnophis; species Thamnophis sirtalis. The sequence goes on along the minus strand of NW_028261381.1, from coordinate 117,760,411 downwards.
ATTGTTAGTATCCCATTAAAAGTGGCCCCTATTTTTCTACTTGCATTTTTACATGCTTTTGAATTGCTAGGTTGGCAGAAGCTGGGACAAGTAATGGGAGCTCACTCCGTTACACAGCACTAGGGATTCAAACTGCCAAACTGCTGACCTTTCTGATCGACGAACTCAGCATCTTGGCCACTGAGCCACCGTGTCCCCTGTTTTAAAGGTACACCATTTAAAATTGGATCACAAATGTTACTCATGAAAATTATCTGTGTTAGTAATAACTTTGTCGCAAATTCCATATGTACAACCAGGGCTGGGTTCCTACTGGCATTGTTACTGGTTCACTTCACACATGCTCCAGACACATGCGCAAAGAGCATGAAAAGCTAATTAAAAAATATGCTGGCAATGGCAATGGAGACCAGGCAACTGGTTCAGGAGTGTGGCCAGCCTGGGTCACTGCTGGTTCTGTGACCCTGGCCAAATTATCACTACCAGTTCACCCAAACCAGTGCGAACTGGTAGAAATCCACTTCTGTGTATACCCATATAGAAACGGAATTCATTTTAAGAGAAAAATGCACCAATATTTACCAAGTAATGTGAAAGTCAGATCTACATGGACTCTATTCAAAATTACAACCAACAGGACACACTGTAGGATTGTTACCATCTTCTGGACATCAATATGGTGCAGCCTTATAAAACATTTCTCTCTTCTCAGAATATTTTCCATATTTCTACATTAGAGTCGGGCCACTGAAAAAGATATAACAATACAATCTGACACTACCTAGACAAACCATATTTAATTGCAGTAAAATTCCTCCAGTATAGGTTTTACAATCTGATTATCTTTATGAGCAGGAGAGATACTTGCCTATGCATTATAAGACCTGCATTCTGGTGTTTAAAAAAAGGAAGAAAGAATGAAAATTGCTTTATACTTTATTACAAAATCCATTTATCCAAACAAGAAATGGAGACAAAAGAGATCAAAGTGTTGCCTTCATTTTTCTAGTTGTGTACATAACAGACTATTTGACAAATGGTAATTTACCTATTATTCAGGTAAGGACTTCTAGAGAGATGAAATTTTCACCTCTCAACATAAAAGTCTAGGTTTTATATCTTTATAAAATTAAGCAGGGGAGGAAATGTGTACAAAGTTTCAAGGAAAATGGTTTCGCTTAGCAATAATCCCCTTTGCCATCCATGTTTGATGTACTGTATCTATTAGAACAATTTTGAAATCTCACAGAATTACCTTTGTCTTATTATATATTTTCTTCAGTTTATATTTTATATATTTTTCTGCATACACCAACAAAAATATGCCATACTTTGTTGCATTATAACTGGCTAGCAAATATTAACAAAGGTTAGGACAAATCAGCCTTAAATGAAAAATGTGAGATTTTCTAATAAAAATAAATTTTAAGGAAACCATTCATAGTATGCCTTCATTAAACAAAATGTGTTCTCTATTTAACCTTCTCTTAATCTGTTCACATCTTCCAATATCAGGGATCACTAAACCTAGTTTGACTGTTCTGGAGCAAATCATAATATGTGAAGTTTTAAAATGAGAACCCTAGAAAGCTCAGGGATATACTGCATGTGATGTTTGGAAGCCATGCCATGCCCACCAAGTCAAACCCACCAAGCCATGCCATGCCCAACAAGCCATGGCCACAGAACCGGTAGTAAAAAATTTGAATCTCACCACTGATTCATCAGAATTTGAAATGGAATTTAATTGAATTGTCTTTTATATGTGAGACTTTCCAACTGCATCATTCCCAATGTCTGGTTTAATATTTTCAGACAATTAGTTCAATAGAGAAAGTAAATAAGTAAGAACATCTAGTGTAGGCCAACCCAACTATTGCATAAAATCAATAGTGTAAAATAGTTGAAGTTCATTTGTTCCATATGAATTATTTAGATTGCAGTCCTATTGGCAAACGATGATCTTATTGGAATATCTTGGGCATATTATAGAATTATGTTATGGTTATAGAAACAACAACGTTCACTTAAAAACAGTCCCTTGATCTCTTTGACTATCTAACAGTGTAAGCATTGGATTAACCATTAATTAATAACTATAAACATTCTTAAATCTAATATGTATGTATGTATGTATGTATGTATGTATGTATGTATGTATGTAAAGTCACAACCCCTGGTATGCCCAAACATGGGAGGAAGTCAACTGCTTCCATTCTCTGTCCATCGGCTTGTCACAAGAGACCATCCAGACAGAAACCCAATATTTTTTACTGTTGCCTTTGTTACATTTGTGTTATATTTGTCTCCCTTTATTTATTTATCAGCACAAATATAACATATACACACACACACACACACACACACACACACACACACACACACACACACACACACACACACACACACACACACACACATATATATATATATATATATATATATATATATATATATATATATATATATATATATATATATTAGTGTTTAAGAAGATATTATGCAATAAATTATGAATAAAATAATGAGCTGTGTTATTGACTTTTAGGCATCGAATGAACTGTATCCCTGAGATTTTATTTTGGAGCCTCATGTACTATGATTTGCTCCAGAGCAATTAAATCAGGTTTAGTTGGAAGATGTAAAAAGATTAAGAAAAGATTAGAAAGAAGAATATTTGTAATTCAGGGTTGAAATGAGGGGTCCTTGGTGCTCTCTGAACTTGCTTGTTTTCTGGAAAATATTCCATTACCGTAACTAGATTAGAAAGTACATGTCTGCCTAATGGAGCCATAGTATGAATGGTTTCCTTAAAATTTATTTTGAAAAGAAGCTCTTACATTCTCACTTTAAGGTTGATTTGTCCTAAATGCATACATATATGTTCATCTTAGCAACTTATTAATAACTAAGGATGCCTCTGGAAAAAGTGGAAACTAGGCTATAACAATAATCAAACATTAGAAGATAGAGTACCTAAGGAACAGCCTTTTTGCTTTCTTTCTATTATAAAGATTTGTTTTCTGACCTCATCAAGAATCATGAGTCATTTCAGGAACAAAAACGATGCTGTAATCATTTTTTCTATGACTTTTATATTTCCAACTTGAGAATCCAGTTTTTACAATATTAATTTAATGACTGTCCAACTCTGTTACTGTTACCTAGTCCAGCAATAACCTGCTTGATAAGGGCCAATTAACACTTGCTAATTTCTTCAGCCCCAAATCTAGTTTACCTAGTCTATATTAATTGCATTTCTTTTAAACCATTCCTTTCAAAAATTACTGGGCCATATTGTCAAAGGATGCAGGACTCATGATAGTACAGCAAGAAGGGCAGCAACTAGATAAAAATAAAAGAAAGGAATTATATAAATGAAGACCAAAAGTGGATGAATTAGAAACATCAGCATCCATTTTAAGGAAATGTTTGTTCTGTTTTGGGGTGTGGAAAATATGGAGCAAGCAAGCAAGGCAGACACTAAAGTGAAACTCCTCTTTGCTTAAAAGATGACACTTCCATCATTTATTGGCTAGCTAAAAGAAGCCTCATTCTTCTCTGCAGGGAGTAGTACACCTGTGTACTGACCCGATAAGGTCTTAGCCTGTTTGACTTAGGAAGACTTACCCCTGCTGTCTTCCCCTTGATTGGCAAAGGGCAGCTGCTACTTGGTCTCTGGTGGCTGTGGGTCTTTCCATCTGTCATCCTTGGGGACGCCACAGGTTGTCTCCAGCCATGGTAGTGTTGACTGGCTAAGCTGTCTCTTTTCAAATGTAGACAGGCCAGAAAGATGCATGGTGGAAAAGCTTTGTCGAGAAGTGCATGAAGCATAGGGATGGATAGTGCAACACAGCAGGGAAGAGAAGGTACTGGCCATCCTCTGCTAGCTGTAAATAACCAGACATTCGATGGTGAAGTAAGAAAAGAATATGTTGAAAAAGAATTATTAACAAGAAGGCAAAAACAAATTGGCCACAAGAACTGTAAAATTGAAATCATCACTAACTGGCATGGTAGAAGGGAATCAAAATTTGATTCAACAGAATTATTTGCAGCACAGCAGAAAGAGACAGTAATCTAATTCCAAAATCTGTGTTTCTGGGGAAAAAAAAGGAAATTCTAATCTCAATCGTATTTAATTATCATCAGTTCATTCCATCCGTTTAACAAATGCAATAGTTAACTGTGAAATCAATAATCATGTCAGAGGGAGCGAGTTGCTTTCTTTTTTCTTTTCTCAATGGGAGTGTGTTATGTGCATGGTTGTGTGTGTGTGTGTGTGTGTGTGTGTGCGCTAGCAGCATATGAATATCAGAAAGTAATAAAAGGAGGGAGGGAAAGGTAAGTGTTTTACACAATGTGCAGTATTTATTGTATGCGCACTGGGCTAATTCACTACTGTGTAAACTACTTACTCTCTACTTTCTAGATACTTACTATAAGTTTATTCCCTAAGCTGATTTTGTTTGTCAGGATCTGAAGAGAGACTCAACAAAATAAGATGCTACAAATGGTTTGCAGCAGTGTTTTCCCCAGTGAAAGTTATTCTGCCGATGCCCAAATAATGACTGAGAAATAACTAGTTTATTTATTTGCGTGGGGAAAGGCAATGATAAATTATTCCTGTATTTTACCAAGAGAATCACAATTTCACCATAAAGGAACTTGCAATCAAGAAATATACTGCACACTAGCACTTGTTAGGGTTAGCAGTGAAGGCCTGGAAAAGATATTCAGTGCTGGGATATGTTTGTACCTACAAAAAATATAGACTTGTTCAAGCAATGTGTTTTCCTGTGACAATCTGTCAAAGTGAAAGTTTGACTTTGAAAAAGCAGGACAGAAAAAATATTGATCTTTTTTTAACTTTGATGTTGGAAAAAATTCTTGGACAATACCATAGATAGTTAAGGGAAAACAAAAGGATCATCAAACAAATCAACCAACTCGAGACACAATGAACACTCAAATTATCTTATTTTGGAGACAGTATGTGAAGTCCTAGTTCTCTGGAAATGTCTATAATGCTAGGAAAAGTAGAAGGAAGGAGGAGAATGAGTAGCAACAAGGTGGAATCAGTTACAAATGCACTATTGGTTGACTGAATGATCAGGTTAGGGAAAGATTATCATGGAGAGAAGCTATCAATTAACCAATAAGAGCTGAACTTATTTGATGGCACATACCATAATCAACTGATCACAAAGACGGCTTTGATTGCACAGGGACAAGTACCATCTTAATTTTTTTTAACTCTCCTGGCTTATGTATGAACCCACCACTGAGATTTATTCAACAATATAACAGTGCGTGAACTCAAATTAAGGGGATTAAAACTTTTTTTCTGGATTCTCTCTCTCTCTTCTCTCTCGTTCTTTCATTTAAGCTAGAAGATGTTTGTGGTTAAAGATGGAAACTTTCCATGCGTCTATAATTGGATGTTCTTTTTTTCCCCAGGACTAGCCTTGAGAAACTTGCTGGCACATCATCGCTAAGCTTAACAGTTTGACTTCATTGGTAACTCTGCTCCTTGGAGTGCGGGAATAAGGTAATTTGTTTCTTAAAAAAACAAACTAATCCTACTCTTTCTATTCCCACAGGATTCTCCCATACAACCAACTATACTTGGCAAATCTACTTACTATAGACTACATTTTAAACGATGGATATAATTCTTGGTTAGCATTAACTATAGCATTTCCAATCAAATACTTCAGGAAATGGAGAAAGGATCATGGAAGAAAGAAGAGAGGAGTTGAGCAATTTTATCTGAGCAAATCTGAGTGCTTTGTGAAAAGAAGGAAGGAAGGAATTTTTTAAAATAACAGGTTTGCAAACATGATAATTAGTCTAACTAAGCAAAGTACACAAAACTGTCTGCTACAATGTCCTACCTATCAATGACTACTTCAGCTTCAACCACAATAATACACAGGCAAACAATTGATACAAACTCAAGGTTAACCACTCAAAACTCGATTGCAAAACATACGACTTCAGCAACAGAGTGGTCAACGCCTGGAATGCTCTACCTGACTCTGTTGTTACATCCTCTAACCCCCACAGCTTCAACCTTTGCCTACCGTGGATCTCACCCCATTCCTAAAAGGTCCATAAAGGGGGCGTGCATAAGTGCACCAACATACCTATTGTCCCTGTCCCACTGTCATTTATTTGTATTCATTTCCTTTGTTCATATCCATGTTCCTACTTATACCTGCTATCTTGTACATGTTTGACAAAGTAATAAATAAATACCGGTAAGTAAATAATTAATTAAATCTGATTATCTTTCCAAATGGCTACTATAGGTGTGACAGTACCTATATTAGTAGCTCAAAATGCTAATTCCAAGGCTGCTGTTGTTCTAATATTGAAAATCTGGTGGGGATGGATCCCCATACGCTGTTTCCTCCTTCATTTATGCCTTGTGTACATCTGATGGTCTGAAACAAATCTATCATGTTGTATCTGCTTTTACTCAATCTGTTAACAGATTTCTTACTCTGGTTTAGGATATGATTTTGAGTTGTTCAAAATTGCTTGAGAATACTTCCCGTGAAAGCATGCTGGAAAGATTCCATGATTGCTTCCCTTTTCAAAAATTTTATTGTTCTCTGTTTTCTCCTCCCCCACTTTTGGAATCCTCTCCAGGGGTCCAGATTGAAGGGCAGCTTGTAAAGCGTGCACAGTGGCAAACTGTAATTGACTTGCCAGGGCCGTAGAAGGAACATTAAAAAAATGTTTTCTTGTTTTTAAAAATACTTTGCTATATTTTTATTTGAAATCTGTACTTACCAGACAAAACATTTTTTAAAAATGCAAGCAACACTCTATCACATCCAGGGTTAAATGTGGTTTGATTCCCTGCCGGGATATTGAACAAAATCTCTTCACTAGTGTAAATCAAAGTTTCTTGATTTACTGCAATAGAGTTTAACACTGATTTATACCAAAAGCAGATCTGCTCTACATATGTAGCTTAATTTTTCTCACTGCATAAAGCTCTTAAGATGCTTCTTTAGATTGTTCATGAGTTGCCATAAATATATGCTATAAGCACAATGAAAATTATGGTAAGATTTAATACAATAGAGTGGCAGATAGAATTAGTTCTCTGATAAATGAACCCAGAGCAAAGATAAATGACTGGTAGATCATTAGACTGACAGACCAATAAATAGTTCAGAAATATAACTTGCTCAGCGTATTGTGACATTTTCCCCTATTGTTTTCAAATTTGTGATATACTAGAAAAAGACAGCCAAAATTGTACAGCTCATGCTATGAGAAGCATTGAATGATTCCCAAATATCTGATCCTCATTCATTAGCGAATTATATACCAGACCCCCTGAGCAGTTATGTTACTTTCCTAACTATTTTGAAATAAGACAAAAAGTCTTTTTTTAAAAATCATCATCAGGGCTTGCAGTGGGGGTGGGAGGGGGCATGCAGAAGGGAAGGAGGACAGAAAACTGTCTAATAATGAAAATTATTTCACTTCACGAGGAGAACATTGCATAAATTAGATAACCCTTTCCTTAAGAATCCATATGACTGCCCAAAAGAGAATCCATAATCATTTGAAATGGAATACTTCCTCATTTCCACTCTGGTGATTTTTGGGAATTCCCGGAGGATGGGTGAGGCCCCAGAACATGGGAGAAAAACAAAATCCACCCCCAGATTTAGAATAGAATAACAGAGTTGGAAGTGACCTTGGAAGTCTTCTAGTCCAGTGTTTTTCAACCTTTTTGTGCAAAGGCACACTTTTTTCATGAAAAAAATCACGAGGCACACCACCATTAGAAAATCTTAACAAAATTTAACTCTGTGCCTATATTGACTATATATAAAGTAATTTTCCCACGGCACACCTTACACTATGTCACGGCACACTAGTGTGCCGCGGCACAGTGGTTGAAAAACACTGTTCTAGTCCAACCCCCTCCTTAAGCAGGAAACCCTACACCACTTCAGAGAAATGGTTATCCAATCTCTTCTTAAAAACTTCCAGTGTTGGGGCTTTCACAACTTCTGGAGGCAAGCTGTTCCACTGATTAATTGTTCTGTCAGGAAATTTCTCCTTAGTTCTAAGTTGCTTCTCTCCTTGATTAGTTTCCACCCATTGCTTCTTGTTCTACACTCAGGTGCCTTGAAGAATAGTTTGACTTCCTCTTATTTGTGGCAACCCCTGAGATATTGGAACACTGCTATCATGTCTCCTCTAGTCCTTCTTTTCATTAAACTAGACTTACCCAGTTCCTGCAACCGTTCCTCATATGTTTTAGTCCTCAGTCCCCTAATCATCATTGTGGCTCTTTTCTGCAGTCTTCATAGAGTCTCCACATCTTTTCTACATCATGGTGACCAAAACTGAATGTAGTTAGTTAGCATGTCAGCTTTGAAATGACATGCTTGACTCACCAATCAGTAAAACTAAAGTTACCTGCAACATTCCTGTTCTTTCTATATTAGTCCAGACTGCATTTTTCAGAATTCCTATCGGCCATCCTAGTTGAAAATTCTGGACCTTACTTGTCTATCCCACAGAACCGTGAGCCTGGCTGCTTGAACTTTCCCTCCTATTTTAATATAGTATATCTTTATAGTCGTCAAAAATAGCTGATCTAAATCTAAGAGGTGTGTGTGCGTGTGCATGTGTATATACGTTTATTTTAAGAATGTGTCTATACAAGCTTTGATAAAGCTTATTTTGGGAAACTGTATTTTTACATTCAAGTTCATTTGTTGGAATAAAATTAATATGAGCACTTTTTAAAGTATTGCTAGTAAGGTACAAGAAATGTGTTGCAGTCAAATGGAAATTCTGTTCTGTTTCATCTCAGTATCCAGCTGGAATATTTTCTTTCAACTGGAAAATACGACTTTGTGTTATGCCTCTTTTTGGGAAATCATGTACAGCTGAAATGAAAGGAAGGGGCAGGTGGGAGAGAAATAGCAGCCTATAGCGTGGGTTTCAGCAAGCTCTCTTGGTGAGGGCTGTCAGAAGCTTGTTACACTGAAATAAATGTTGTTTGGCTTCTATGTTTGCTCCTTTCTGAAAAGAAGACAAAACTAAAACCAGTTTCTTAAGAACAGTTCTCAAATGGTGTCATCATGACTAATGGTTCTTTTATAACTCAGCTCATCTCTTTAGGCAAATAGCACTCATTCATAAATTCTCCAATTGTCAAACCAACATAAATGATCATTTGTCAAAACGTAATAAATCTCAGGAAGCAGCAAAATAGGATGAGAAAATCTGCTTTTGTTTATTGGGCTGGGTTTTTTTTGGCTGTATTGGAGCTGCCAGTCATGACTGGTTAGGCATTGAACTGTTGCTCTGAGCTGTGTAACATTTTGCATTGAAAGCATCCCATGTGTGCATGTGTGCGAGTGAGTGTTAGTGGTCCCCCAGAAAGGGTAGTTGAGTTGTAGAGCTACTTTTGTCAGTGCCAGTGATTCTCCAGATGGCATGATATTAACCTCTTAGCTTAAACATCTTTTTGGAATTCTTTATCGGAAGCTCATATTTGGTGTATAATCAGCTGAGCCATTTGAAATCTGTCAAGTCTTCAAGATGTTGCCATGCTTGCTTTTCACATGGGAAACCTCGAAGCCTTGACTCAAAGTTAGAAGAAGTCGATCAATAAAGGATGCCATGCAAGGAAATGTGACTTACATATCCTAGCTCAAATTAGGGCGGAATTCACTGCTTCCTCAAGATGTATTTAACTTTATGAACAAGACCATTTTTAGAATTACACTAAGTAAGAATTTAAAGCCTTCAACTCTTTTCTCATTGATCTGTAGTTATTAAGAGAAGTAAAAAAAAATCTCTCGAAATGTTGGCATAAATTTGATATAAGGCAGGAGGTTGGTCAGTGGACTGCTGCAGAAGGAATGTAATGTGACAGATCAACCCACAGTGGCCATTCTACCAGCACTGATACTATAATGGCATTTCATGCAGTGATGCCATAAGCTGCAATCATTCGCCACTACTAATAGCAATTTGGTTCATTTAAGCCCTGCTTGGCAGTAGTAGGAACAGAGTTAGTGGGAACAAATCAGGCAATCAATTAGCTCTTGAATTCCAGCAACTTTACTGATCAAAGCCTACCAACATTGGTCTTTAAAATCTAGTACTAATAGCCATTTCAGCATTCCTTTGCTTGGTAGCGGTGGCCTTATTGCACAAACAAGCCAAAGTTAAGTCACAGCTGGGATTCTATTGCTATATGCACATTACATTTGCTCCCATGTATTCAAGTGAAGAATGACACTGTTGACTTTTGGGAAGTCTTGCAGAATATATAGCACATTTCTTGGCTATGGGTGAGATCAGAAAAATTATTAATTTTATTTATATTATATAAAGGGACAAAAATATGATGTACAAGTTTAAAAGACTATAAAATACAGTTTTCTTTAAAAGAAACAACCAATCTAAACAGCAATATAATCCATCATTTGGCTACAGGTGAAATTAATTCAATTTTAATTGATAATGAATTTGCAAACTGTTAAGGGTGCCTCGGAAAATCAGTTTCTATGAAAAAAGAAAAGGGTTTGAAAAACATTCCTGTAAGCTAAAATGAGGCTTTTGTTGAGGGCAGGCATTTTTAAACAATACCAGTGAAAGGGAGGAGTCAGGTTTAGAAATGGAGGAGAGATGCTTATCATAAAAAGCAATTAGAACACATTATGTATTAATTCTGGTTGTAATTCAACAATTACAGCTCCAGCAGCTCTTTTATTCCTTTTAATTGGCTTTGCTTACAGTTTTGGTACACACACACACATACACACACAGAGAGAGAGATTCATGATGAATTATGGTTGCATCTCTCCCAGAATCTCATTAAACTCTGTTCCCAGACATATTTTATTTCATCTTTTACTGCATTAGTCTTGCATTGGGTCTTACAAACATCTGACTGGAGTTACCTTAAAACTTAGGAATTTATATTAGAGATGAGACCAAATAATAAAAGGGAAAGGGAAAAGTCTCTGTTGACAACAACCTTAAACTTTTAAATAAGTTCAGATCTGAATCTAGATTTCACAATGGGCCCCATTCTCCTTTTAAACAATTTTAGAACCAAAGACTGTAGCAATAGAAAATGTTCAGCAGTTTCTTGTAGCTTCTTTCTATTATTCCCTTCTAGTATTTTGCCCTTTGAATTACCCCCCCCCCCCCAAATTGCTACAATTTAAAGCAACATTCCTTGAGTAATATGGCATTCGGGCTTTTTCTATGGAAATTAATGGCCCTAATCGATATGTGCTTATGCATTTCATATTGTACAAATTGTACTTGGAAAAAGAATGGTAAAATATGGAGTGTTCCTCATCTCTGTTGCAGCTTAGTAAGCCATGATCCTTTCCTTTCTGGAATGCTCCATTCCAGTGTCTCTTAACCTTAGCAACTTTAAAAAATCTGGATTTCAACTCCCAGAATCCTCCAGCCAGCATGGCTGGCTGGAGGATTCTGGGAGTTGACGTCCAGACATCCTAAAAATATTTTAAAAATCCAAACTCTGTTAAAAGGTTGTGAACCCCTGCTTTATTCCATCACTTCCACCAAGTTGATAGTTCATGATGCCACCAGGATGTCTCTTGTTTTTAGCAGTGCCCTTTTTGTCTTCAGAAGAAGTTTTCCTCAGACAATGAATTTACCATTATGATAAGAAAAGCTGTCAACAGTTACCACTGTAATCTAATACTGTTTGCAGCTGCAATTTCTAAACATTAAGGGAAATCCTGCTGGATCAGAGTGAAACTCTATCTGGTCCAGATTCTATTTCCTTGGTGGCCAAACAGAAGAGTAGAGGAAGTACACAAGCATGATTTCAGGGAATTATGTTCCCACCAGCAACAACAGTCAGATGGCTTAAACAGCAGAATAAAAGAACAACGTGAAAAAATTAGAATACACTGAAAATTTAATGAAACCAAATGGTCTCAATCAGTTACTGGAAAAAAAGGAAATCATATGTGAATGCGGAATTACAACCACAGTGCTTTAGAAAATGGTTATATTTCATGACCTTAATCCCAAGATGTCTATTCCTAATAAATTAGACCAAATAAATTGGTGTAATCTTCATCAGCCATTGGCTTGGAGACAAGTAGGACCAACTAAATTGACAATAATTTGTTTGGATTGAGTTTCTTAATTGGACAATGAGTGTTCATCAGTTGTGAAAGATAAAGTTGCAGGCATCAGAAGTGGAGTGAAATAACTTTATTAAAACTGCAAAAACTGCAACTAAATTAAGATCTCAAGGGAAAGTCTAAACCCTAAAAACCAGCATGGGAAGCTTGTTGACTTTAATCAGTTGCCTTGGCTTAAACCTGATCTACTAAAGAGTTTGGCAGCTGAAGTCTTCACCAAGATATATAAGCAGATGGTGTCACCATAGCAGTCACTCTCCTTTGCCCAATGTTACTACCTTTAGGTTCTGACTGTACCCATCTGGTATAGTACTGCCCTATGCCTGGGTGAAACTACTGCACACCTTTTTGACCTTCTAGATGATTTTGTGCCAAATATTCAATTAATCTTCTGTGGGGAGGGGAAAGTGATTTAAAGAAGGGGAAAGTGACCTATGTTCATATAGTAATCAGGATAATTTAGAAGAAAGAACTCCTTCCCAAGAATATGAAGACTCATGTCCCCAAAGAGTTAGTGATGAGAAGATATGTGACCTATCCTGCCCACTCTCCAAAAGTAAGACCAGCCTTCTACTGTAGTTTTTCAGGTAAAACCCAAACCAAAGTATCTGACGCACATATCTGCAACCTGTCCCCCAACCTGCATGTAATTCTGTGCTCATTCTTTATTATTCCTGACAAGGTGTGTTAGCTTACATCATGAAACCATAACTTTTGGCTCTAGGATTATATATGACCCACCCAAACTCCCTCTTAATGCAATTTCTGATCATTGCTCCCTGCCTTACTGAGACCAAAAAATACATGCACACTCTAGCACGAGCCCTAAATAACCTGGTTATAAGAGATCCATTCAAACTGCCCCCACATAAAGTTCTAGCAAAAAGGCTGTTTCCACCCTATAAATAATATTCTCTTTTGCCCATCCTGTTTTGTATCAGTATTACCTCTTCCATGTAGCCTCATCCTTCCAAAGCATGTAAATATAGCTCTTGTCCATGAAAAACTTGTCCAGAGCAGATCAGAATGCATCTCCAAATACTTAATGCAATCTTCTCCAGATACTTAATGCAGTCATCCTATTTTTTTTTAATAAAAGACAAACAAAAGACAAACAAAACATATAAAACATACAACCTTCAATTGTTTCATATAGTGTGTCATTTGGTACAGGTTTTTGTGCATCTCCATTCTCACCACTTACAATTGTATATCAAATGACAAATTATCCATTGAATAAGCATAAATACATTATTATCATTGTATAGTCATTATTTCACTATGATTGTTATTCCTTCATTTTACACAAAATACTCTAGGTATTGGGTTTGTATATGTAGCATCATTATACATCAATTGTTCCACTCCAATTTTTATTCCATCATTTAAAACAAACTGTTCTAGATATTAAAATCATACATACAACTTCATTACATTGCCTCATATTATACTATTTAACAATACTAAACCTTTGTGGTATCTCATATATCATTCTATTGTTCTTAAATATATAAAGAGCCCTCCAACCTTTTCCATTACCATAATTTTTATCTAACCATTGATAAAACAAATCTCATACCTTGTAGAATTGTTCTTCTTCTTGTTCTCTAATTTCAAATGTCAATTTACTCACTTCAGCACAATCCAGTATTTTTTGAATAATTTCCTCCTGCTTTGGTATTTTCTCGTTCTTCCAATTTTTTGCAAATACAATTCTAGCTGCTGTTAAACATTTACAAGCAGATATTTCAAATCCCTGTTATATGTTTCCAGTATAAGTTCCAATAAAAAAAAATCTGGTTTAAAGTCTATGTGTTTTTGTATCATTTTCTCCAGCCACATGTGAATTTTAGTCCAATATCTTTTAGCTTCTGTGCAAGTCCACCACATGTGGTAATATGAACCTGGTGTCTGATGACATTTCCAGCACTTTCCAGGTTTCTTCTTGAACATTCTTGCTATTCTCGTCGGGGGTAAATGCCACCTGTAAAACATCTTATACAAATTTTCCTTATGTGCTGTTGACATTGTCATTTTATAATGTTGAGACCACAATTTCTGTCACTTTTCTAGTTCAATCCCATGCCGAAGTTTTCCCCCCAAGCTATCATAGGTTCTTTGACTTGTTCTTCTTCTAGCTTAACCTCTAATAAGTGTCCATATAATTTTTTGATTACTTTTTCATCAGTACCTGTTCAAATTTTATCTAGCTCAGTCATTTTATCATAAAAACCTTCCTCTTTACGTTTTTATCATATCTAGATTGTATTTGCACATATGAAAACCAATTCATCCTTATTCCTTCCTGTTTCAACTCTTGCTTAGATTTAAGTTCACTCTCTGCATTCAATATTTCACCATATCTAACTGTTTGTTCCTTTTTGTATATTATTGAGTATGAAAAAGCTTCAATAGTTGATAGCCAGACTGGAATTTTTAAATAATATTGCTTTTTGATCTTTTCCCAGTTTAATAGCAATGCCTCCCTTCAGTAATGTCTTCTGAAATACCCCTGTGTTTTAGTTCCCTTATACCATAAAAAAGCATGCTATCCCAACAATACGTCATGACCTTCTACAGTCAGTAGTCTAGAGTTCCTTAGTGTTATCCATTCTTTAAGCCACATCAAACTTGCTGCCTGGTAATATAATTCCCAATTGGGCAAGCCCATTCCTCATCTTATTCTTGCATCTTGTAGTGATTTCACTATTTTCTTTAGATCATCAAAATATTCTTTTCCGAATTGTCTGGAACAAATATAGGATTCCGGGTAAAATGTTCATTTTAATTGTTCTCCCTATCATTGATAGTTGTAAATTTTCCCAGTTCTTCAGATCTTTTGCAATCTGTTGTTTAAGTTTATAATAATTGTTCTCTTTAAGTGCAAGTATTTAGCCTTGTTTGTGACTTGCATCTCCAAAGTTTCCGCTAATTCTTCCTTTCGTCTTGTTGATATATTCTTTGTCAAGATCTTCATTTTATCTTTATTTGTTTTCAATCCTGCTATTTTTCCATATTCTTCTATTTTTTCTATTAGTTTGGGAGCTGTTTCCAATGGGTCTTTTAGAATGAAAACCAAATCATCTGCAAATGCTTGTAATTTATATTCTTCCTTTTTAATTTTCATTCCTTTTATTTCCTTTTCTTCTCTAATATTTTTATTTAAGACTTCTAATGTTAAGACAAAAAGTAGAGGTGATAATGGGCAATCTTGTCTTGTCCCTTTCTTTATTTGAATAGAATCTGTCAACTCTCCATTTGTCATTATCTTTGCTGATTGCTTGTGATATATATTTTGTATGGTTTGGGTAAATTTCTTACCAAAACCATTTGTTCCAGTTGTAGCAACATAAAACACCAATTCACATTGTCAAATGCTTTCTGTGTGTCTAAGAACATCAAAGCCATTTGCTTTTCGGGGTGTGCCTCATAATATTCCAGAGTGTCTAGAATCATTTTCGTATTGTCTTTAATTTGTCTCTTTGGTAGAAATCCATTTTGATCAGAATGAATAAAACTGTTTAAGAATGTTTTTGAGTCGTTCTGCCAGTATTGAAGCAAACAATTTGTAATCTGTGTTTAGCAAAGAAATGGGTCTAGGGTTCTTAATTTGTAATAGATCAGCTTCCTCATTTGATAAAAGTGTTATATATGCTACTGACCAGGATTTAGGTATCCTCCTCTCTAACATCACCTCATTCATGACCTCTAGCAGTGGAAGCAACAAGGAATCCTGCAGAGTCTTATAAAATTCAACTGGTAGCCCATCTGATCCAGGATCCTTTCCATTCTTATGTTTTTTGAGTGCTTCCATTCACTCCATCATAGTTATTTTGCCTTCTAGCATTGTTACAGTTCCTTTAGGAATCTGAGGTAAATTGGCTTCCTGAAAATATTGTCTTGATCCTGTCTCTTCTATATTCTATTGCTCATATAGTTTACCATAATACTCTTGTATAATTTTCTTCTTTTCTTCATTTCCATAGTAAATTTGACCTTGGTCATCTATTAATTGTAATATCTTCTTAGATTCTCTCTCTTTTCTCAATTTATACGCCAACCATCTGCCTGGTTTGTTTGCATTTTCAAAATAGTTCTGTTTAGTGCCCCTAATTTTTTGAGCTAGTTTCCCCTTTTCCATTAACCCCATTCTGTGCTTAATCATATCCATTTTTGTTTTAATGTCTTTTCTTGTGGGGGTTTCTGTAGTTCTTTTTCAAGACCCTTATAGTCATTGTCTAGCTCTTTCAACATTTGTCTCTTTTTTATGTTTCTCTTCCTTGTATAGTTTATTATCAAACCTCTGGCATAGGCCTTCATTGTATCACAGAGGTTCTACATTGAAATATCTTCTTTTCTATTTACTTTAAAAAAGAAGGCCAATTCCTTTTCCATTTTCTGTGCAAATTCTTTCTCTTTTAATAAAGTGTTGTTTAACGTCCATCTAGATCTTTGTCTTTGTCCTTTCCATTTAATTGTCAATGGATTATCTGCCCAAATATTTGTTTAAATCTCAATTTCCTGTACGTCACAAACCAATTCTGTTGTGACCCATATCATATCAATTCTAGAGCAGGATAAATGTCTATTTGAATAAAAAGTACATTGTTTTTTAGTGGGGTTTCTTTCTCTCCAAACATCTTTTAGATCTACTTCATCCATCATTTTAAAAAATGATTTTGGCAGTGGTTTTCTGTTTAACTTTGTTGTTTTTTATGTTTTGTAATCTTTATTCTGGTCAACAATTCCATTGAAATCTCCCATCATGCAAATATTTGCATATTCCAAATCAATTATTTTCCTGTGTAGTTTTCTATAAAAGTCATCTTGTTTATCATTGGGTGCATAAATTGCTATTAAAAGTATTTTTTTGTATTAGAAAGGCAAGAAAAAAGATTTCCCCTAAAGGAAAAGTAGGAAAAATCTTAAGGGAGACAGAAACCAGCCCCAATTTCCCTGCCCCAAGAAGAAACTGAGGTGGTCAGTTTTTAGAAAGGTAGATTTGGTAATCCATTCAGAAAGACTGAGTCAAGACAGAAACACAGATAAGCAATAAACAAAAGGTTGACAAAACACCTAGGATTTGTATTTCCCCTTTTGCCTATAGAGCCAGCCATGACCTCATAGGAATCTGACAACAAGGGCCAACAAAATATTAAAGGATATGTTCTTGTACAGAAACAGGAAGTTCAAATACAGAGCCCAAAGAAGATATAAAAACCCACCCACTCTCAATTCCATTTTGTCAGCTGTCCCAAAATCACATGTGGTTGGTGGTTTTGCTTAATCAATAAATGGAACCTTTCTTTCCAATCAGCCTCCAGCCTCTATTTTATCTCCAGTGCTGTTCTCCCAGATTGGAACTTAACCAGATGGATTTTTCTTCCAACAAGAATATCAGATTAGGGAAGGCTTACTATCCTTTAATGTTTACCACTGGGTCTACTCCAGACTAAATTGTTTGGAATTTTGACATCAAATACTGTACACAATGTTTAATATATTAAATATGAGGACCCAAACTGTTGGGGGAAATGCTAACACTGTAAACTCTTAGAGCGAGCTGTAAAGCACTGTGAAGTGGTATATAAGTCTAAGTGCTATTTCTTTTAAAGTGAGAAATATTGAAAGTTTTATTTAGAACTCCGCTATGTGACTGGGAAATACCACTTCTTTATTTTCAAATGTTATTGGAATTTAGTTTGAAGTATCACACAAGCAGGCAGGAATCCTTCCTCTAATCCAATTCAAATATGAGATGAGCCCATGCTCGGATTTTGAAGATGGCAGAAGACCATCTCAAATACAGTCTACAGCTCAGACTGTCACTGATTTGCATATCCAGATCACCCAGCAGAAACAAAATTGGTCTTTCTTTGTGCTGGGATTTGAAAGGGTTATATGCTCAGTAGGAAATGGGGTTGCTCCATGGCTGAATGGAAAAGCTCTCCCCCATCCTCATTTTCAGCAGTAGGAGAAAACTTTAAATCCAAGGAAAATTCCTTTGGTACCATGTTCACAATGTTTATCCCAGTGGGTTACAATACAGTATGTGAAATGGCTGTATTTCACAATAATTATGAAAGAGAACAAACATATGGAATAAATATAAGGCATAACAAAAAACAGCAGTGTACATTTAAGTCAACCACTGAGTCTGTCAAAACTAGTAACTTGTTTACTGTGGAGAAGTCAATGAGTTAATAGGTCAAACGGGTTTGGCTTTGCCTGCATTTAGATTCTGGTCTAAGAGTATATGATTAAGCCACTTGGTTAAAGCTAAGCAGGTGTGATGTCCAGATAGCAGCAGCCTGGCCCTGTGACTCTCCTTGATTTCCATGGCAGAAGAAAGGAAGGGAGACTACCAACAGGAGACCTCAAAAGCTTGGGACTGCAGATGCCAGAATCTCCGTCCTTTAGCCTTGCTGACAGAGGCTAGCGAGGACTGTAGTTCCCTGCCGTAAATGTGCTGTGCTTGCAATCCAAGGCCTATTTATTTGTAAGCCCCACTGAACTCAGTAGTGAGCTCAAGTTAACTCAGTGGGATTTCCTGCTAAGTAAATATATATTGGACGGTGCTGTGAATGAATGAAATCATGTTGCCAGTTGCCTGCTCTCTCTTGCAGTGCTTCTGCTCCAGATCATTGCCTCCTTTGCATCAAATGGCCAGTTTTGAGTGGAAATGCTTTAATATGCATGTGGAAGTTATTGTTAGAGAAGGGGAGGAAGGAAAACAGGCAGACAAACATGATGGTTGTTGAGCAAGCTCTAGGAGGGTTTTTAACAATCCTGGTGGGAAAAAGTAAAAAAAGCAAAGAAATTACCATTGTGCAATGTGAAAAATATTAACAATGAGAATGGCACCTGAAGCTCTAAAGACACCAGGTATCATAGTACCTCTTTAAAAAGAAGGACACTTTTTACTTTTTTATTTCATTTAAAATGTGGGTCTTTCTCAGCCTCTGAAATCTTAAGCCATTTTTTAATGTGCAACTGTGAAAGGAGACAGGGAAGAAAATCCATTTCAGGCATATGCAGCTCCATAAATTACTTTTTGTGGTTGAAACAGTATTCGCTTATGTCATGAGTTGAACATCCCCCTTTATTAGAATGCTATTTATTGCCACCAGCTGCAGCACTCAGCTCAGAAAGTTCTTGACACCAGTGATTGCTTTCAGCACCAATGCTTCCGGCTGCTAACAGGGGCTTCTCTTTCCAAAGGCAGGCACTCTTTGTAAGCTTTTCCTTCTGGTGCACAGACACCTCCTGTCATTGTTATCCAGGAGCTTCGATGAGGGATGGGCCTAAACCTTTTGATATTCGGGCATCATTTGAGCTATAAGATTTTCTGCCTTAACATCACTGGCATATTTGCTATCAAATGTGTCCAGGAATGCCAACCCATCAGCAAAGGATTCTTTCCTTGCCTCTAAAATCAATACCAGTGTATAAGCAAAAGGGGGGCATGTTGCACATTACAGAAAGATAAAGGTACAGACACTTGCTGGCCCCTCATGCATCTCCAATCAAGAGCTAGAAGTAAAAAAAAAAAAAAGACTTCTCTAGAAGACCATTATTAGCTTTGCATAAAAAAGTACCCTTGCTATTTTCTTGTCTATACTGGCGGATAAGTTAAGAAACCAAATGGGCATGAGTCAAGATTGCAGAAGTTGGCACTTAACATAGAGAACAGTCTCAAGATCAGGGGTGAAATGCTACCATTTCAGGCCAGTTCGCCTGAATCAATAGTAAAAAAAATACTTTAAAAGTAAAAAAAAAAAAAAAAGTTCCAACAATCAGCTGTGCCTCATTGTCTGTGAGGCTCCTGCTTGTTGCAGGGGCCATTTTGTGTGCTTTTACAGTGTGTGTGAGTCAGTTGTGTAGCTTTTGTGTTATTTCGGGTGTAAAGTGTGATAGTTGGTTTTTGAGCTCTCTGTGACTCTATGAGGTTCCTGCTTGCTGCAGGTGACATTTTGTATGAAGTCCAGCTGCTTTTATATTGTGTGTCAGTCAGTTGTTTAGCCATGACCACCAAGCCATGCCCATCTGGTCACATCACCAAGCCAAGCCCACCAAGCCACACCCACAGAACCAGTAAGGAAATTTTTTGAATTTTACCACTGGTCCAGATAGATCTTGAAAGGAGCTTGTAGGCATGCAGGCTCTCTAAATCGTTTCTTTGAAAACCTGTCTTTTTCCATCCAGAGTTATGGCCACTGTGCAGAATTGGACGATGCTGCCAGTCAGTGCTGGAAGGAGATTTGTATGATGTTAATATGTAATTGCAAGCCATTATGGTGTAGTGGTTAAGACACCAGTTTAGAAACTAGGAGACCATGAGTTATAGTGCCACATTAGGCACGAAGCTAGTGGTGTGACCTTGAGGCAGACATTCTCTATCAATCCTAGGAAGGGAGCAATGTCAAACCACTTCCAAAAATGTTGTGAAAAAAATTGCAGGGATTAATCCAGACAGTTGCCAAGAGTAACCCCTAGTGAAGAACAACTCTGCGTCAAAGAAACAAAACACAAAACAAATTATAATATATAACGACAGCAACTGTTCTGTTATTCTGACCACATGTTAGTAGGCATGATTGCTGGTCATTTCCTATGGATTTTATGTTAATGAATTTTAGTGAAATCTCTTCTTCTAGTCTCTAGAAATGCAATGAGTCAAATGGAGGATTTGGGTGGGGGTGTGGTTCTCCTGCTTTGTTTTATTAATGGCTTGTATTTTTTGTTACTGTTACAGTGTGATATGAGGATTGCAATTAAAAAATCGTCAAGTTCAAGTTTTAGTCATAAAAGACTTCTGGCTTTAATTATGACTATTTCTCTTACACCAGAACATCTACTTCCTGACATCTGTTTTAGCAAATGCACAGAAATGGTAAAGAGGATGAAGAGCTATTTCCAATTAATTTGGATCATAGAGCAGTTAATCAGTCACACAAAATACAAAATAAGAGGAATTCCATCATGAATATATGGAGCTATTGAGCAATATACATACAGCTGGTAGAAAAATAATTTTATACATCTGTATCAAACATTTAATATGTCTGAACAATTATTGTAGGAAAAATAATTTGCCTGGGTTAATTCTGGTACTAACAGCTATTTGCATAATAAATTATCAAAAAGTACTGGAGATGTCTGACATAAAGGTTTCATTTGAGAAATACAGAATGTCTTAAAATGACAATGAAAATGGCCTCTCAAGAATAATTTTTCAGTAATGCAGAACGTTATTGTCTGCCTCAAGTTCATGTTTACAGATTTCTTTCCCACTGCCACACTGCACCCACTGCCTTGGTGTAATATACTTCGGTGTCTGCAACTGGATGTAACTTGGAAAAAATGTGGGGAAAAACTGATGACCTGAATCGTGCATGCTACAATCCTCTAGCTACTACATAGAAAAAATAGCTACTAAGATTTATATTTGGTGGGTACTAATGGAGGCAATATAAAAGCATTTTGATATATTTTAAATAAAGATATTTTAAAAGATTGTTTTAATCTTTTAAAAATCAGTTGAACTGTCATAATCAAATATGTCAAATCAAATCAAATCAATGGAAGGCATTCCTGAAAACCTATCAGAAGCAAAGTTTTACTTTGTATTAAAATTAATATTCTTCAGTTGTGCCATTAGTTACAGAAGGTCAGGCTGACCTGCACTAACCAATAAATCAATGGTCAGGTATGAGGTTAGTTGTTTAAGACTATTGAAACTTATTGGTACACAAGGTTAAAATACAAAAAGGTAATCACTGATAGGAGGGGGAAGGAAGGAAAGTGGAAGGAGGATCTTTTTGGTAATTGGGCATGAAAAAGAGTTATTGAAATTTAAGTGACAGTCTTGTGGATACCTTACAATGAGCAACATATATAGATAATGCAACCATTTCCCCAATGAAATGATTGTATAATAACGGAGATAATAGTAAAATGTTTATTCCAGTGCAGGTTTACCATATAAATCCTGGTAAACTACGAATTCAACCAAACCATTTGCATTTGAAATTCAGGAGCCATTTAAATGTTAGACATTAGACCCTGCACATTGCTCTTATTGTCTATAAAACTTATTAACTTTAGAATAAAACAACATGGATAAATTTTCAGTATCAGAACTAGGTGTCTCTTTGTTTTAGGCACAGAAATCCACCCACAGTTTTCTTTATTTCAGCAATCTAATATAAAAGGCATAGATGCATTTTTACACTATTAAGAATCAAAACTTTGTGTAGATCTAAGCAAATAACTCCTAGGATAAGATCCTATCAGTTATCCTTCCCTGATCTAGACCAATCTTCATAGACTGAATTTGCTGTACCCACATGACCCCTAACAAGTGTTTACTTGTCCTCTTAAACATCTGCAAGGAAATTGATTCCACTGCTTCCTTAAGACAGCTATTATTACAGTAAAGAATTCTGACTGGTTTCTAATCTTAGCCCACATTCCTGCTCTTTAAGCCAACTGCCTCTTGTCCTCTTTTCCTAATAGATAACAATTGTACTCTAACTTCTTTGTGGCATTTTCCCAAATATTTGAAGAAAGATATACAAATTCTCTAAACTAAATTAAATATTAACTCTTCTGTTGCTAAGATTTCATGCTTCGGGAGAAGATACTTCATTGTTTTTTTGCTTATACTTTTCAAATGTTATATAGTAAACAAAATAATAACCAAAAACTAACACTATTGGACACTTACTTTGTATGTCTTGCAGTTCTGGATTTCAAGGGGTGGATCTAGTCTACTAGTCTATTCAAGAAACACAAACTTAATCTGTTAAAAAATAAAATAAAAGATTATATCTAATTCTGGGTTTATTTGCAAGACTGAGGAAAAAAAGTCAATTACCCCCACTCTTATATTGAAATTAGCAGAATATTATACAAGGAGGAGGATAAATAGTCATAAAATTGGTTAAGTAAACTTCTACTTTGGCCCATATGTTCTTGATTTGGAACTATTTTGCTGAGATGGTGCATACACATCATCCAATAATAGTATTTAACAGAACAGAACATATTATTAAAATTTGATTATGATTAAAATCTGTATGGAAATCTGACTACTAAACAAACTTTGGAGAATGTAACTAAATTTCACTTCAGTTTTTTTTTTCTTTTTGGTATGGATTGGATTGTTGCTCTTTGGTGAATATGAGATTATAATTATCTATTTGTTATGTCTGATAACATGTTTACAGTCAAATTTGAGAATCTGGAAGTGATACCCTACAGCACCTCATTCTATCTCATGGCTAGCTCCCTGAATGTCTTTCTTCATAGGCTGCAGTGGCAACAGCTCATTCATCATCACTGTAGGAGTGATGATGGAAGGGTAGAAGAGCTCTGTTATTCCAAATTCCAAGCATGACCAAATGACTATTGATGTTGTATAACCATTTGTCTGAAGTGGTGTAGGGTTTCCTGCCTAAGCAGGGGGTTGGACTAGAAGACCTCCAAGGTCCCTTCCAACTCTGATATTATATTATACTATGCTGACTATGTTATGAGTCCTCTTTGGTTTTTATTCTGCTGGTCAATGCCAATTATAGGGAATGGTGCACATCTCTCTTTCAAGGCCACTGAGCCAGCACTGTCCAGACATTTCCATAGTCATGTGGCCAACATGACATCACAGAGCGCTGTTACCTATGTTAACTAGGGGATTATGGAATTTGAAAGTTCCATACCAGGTTAGGAAAGGTTGAGATGCAGAAATTCTGGTCAAGTTCAATTGTACCCATTCTGATCTTAACCCATTAATCAAATCCTGACATTAGATTCTTCTAGTCCTAACTAAATTCAAACAGGGGTCAGTACTTTCATCCAAAAAGTTGATACTACTGTTTCTTTTGATGTTCTACTGTTTCTTCTGCTCTACTCTCTGGATCCTTTTCCCAACATTCCCAAAATCTTCAGGTGCTTTAGACTATAACAGTTATTAGCCTTAGCCAGATTTAAGATTGGGCCCATACTTAAATCAGCCATTAGATGCTTATGACTGAAATGTACTTATGTCTGAACTTTTCACCTTCTTGTTGCTTTGCTTGCCTTGCCTGATACTGGTATGTAACACTGATTGATAGGGATTGCAGAATTATTGTTACCATACCTGCTATATTGAAAACAGCTGTGGTCACAGGAGCTATTATGTATTTAGTGTTATTATATTTATGTTAACAATATGTTATGTTCAAATATAAATGTTCATTCTGGTTGCATGGAATAGCTGCTTTATTAGAGAGAGAAATGAACTGTATTAAAGTTGTTGTTCTCTTGTGTGTTGTGCATGTTAGGTACCCTAGACATGTTGAAATGCAACATCTCTGGAAGTAAGACAAAATAGCCATTGGATAATATCAGAAAGTTAGCAATAACTTGAAAGTTGAGGCTGATTTTTAAAAGTCTTTGCTTTAAACTATGTACCAAGTGTCAAAATGTAGCATTTGGTCTGCCTAGGTGGATAAACACAAAGTGGAAAGGATGCCCTAAAGTAGGGGTCTCCAAATCCACATTTTGGGAACCATGTTATGTAAGTGGCACCCATGCACATAAAACCATCCGCTTTCCCCCACCACCAATTTCTACCACCACCACCACTGCCAGTCTGCAGGGCTGGAAAGGTTGAGGACACTGCCCTACAGGATCCAATCCCAAAGGCTAAAGTGCAAAGATCAAATCCAGTGTCAGAAAGCCAAGAACGGAGTGGGACTACAGACCAGGTAAGCTAGGAAACATTCAATCTTTGAAGCAACCTGAGGAAATGAAAAATCTGGATTTTACCTGATGTATTATTGTCTTTCTTTTCATATACCTGCCTTTCACTGGGCTAGAATATTTTTCCTTTATTTTCCATTGAATTTTGGCTGCTTTCTATGTTCCGGTCAAGCCTAGATGTCATTAGGTCCCAGCTCTTCTCCTGGCACTTTAGGTAAATAACATATAAAGCATTACACTTACAAGGTAGTCTCCATAAAATTATTAAGTAATTGTGCTTTCCACATGGCTGTACCAGGATATTTATAAGAAGTGTTCCCATTGCATGAAAGCAAAGCGCATATATGAATCAATGTTTTATGAAGGATAAGTTATATTCATCAGCAACAGCATACAGGGAAAATAAGTTTTGTAGTTCAAAACATATTGAGAGTTTCAGATTGGGAAAGAACATCCTGTCATATCATTTCATACTGTAGAGTACAATTCTGCAATTAGTTATGTTATTTCAATATTTCATATATAGAATCCTAAATATTCAATCTGATTTATGTACCATTCGGAAAACAGTTGATTTTTAATACATTTTTACTGTGCACAATAGGAGCTTGGCTTGTTCTGTGAACTCCCTACAACATAATGTACAAATAATAATACCTACATCAATATTCAGTTGGTCTGGGGGCAACACGACAGGGCAAATTTATGCAATTCCACTTTTCTATATGTGTAAACTACAATTTTAAAAAGACCCATAGATATAATTGGAAAATAATTGTTGTCCTTTAATATTTTTTTTCTATTTTGTCCCTGATTGCTTTAAGCACTTTAATTTCTCATAAACTTTAGTGGTTTTTTTAGTCTAATATTCCTTAGTCTATGAAATCAAATTTCATGTTCTATCAAGATGCCAGATTTGCTTTAATATGTCACAAGTTTTCTTATCAATTTGTTACATTCACATGTGCTATAAATACATTTTTTTCAGAAAAAAATTAAAAAGATCATGTGGATTTGAAATGCACTTACATTAAGCAACTATGTTTTTATTATACTGCAGCATTGGAATATTTTAATTCACATATTAAATTCTGAAGCTATTTCTAGTCTGAGTTACATGTATTCTCTTAAATTGGAAATATTGTACGATATGATGTCAAAAGCTCTTTAAAAGTACTTATCTGGAAAAACAAGATATATAAAGTTGATGTTTGGAGTTAGATTTAAAAAACAACAACATTTAAATGAGCCCATAGGAACAGCCTGTCAATTGATATCTGAGGGAACTCTACTGAGGAGACTTAAGCCTTCTACTAGAACAGGGGTCGCCAACCTTGGCAACTTTAAGCCTGGAGGACTTCAACTTCCAGAAGTGCACCCAACCATAGATACCAATATCTAAGGACCTGGGCTTAGGATTCAAGACTGTCCAAGGCTTAAAAATTGACATGAACATTTGAACCAGAACAGCTCACCTTTTGCTTTTGAAAGAAAGAACTACTTTCAAGCTTTAGATAGGAATATTTATCACTGCAATCACAACAAAACATTGATTGAGATGGATTTCCCAAAAGGGGGTTATATTGAGAGAGTATCTTTCACTTGCTTGTTCTTTGATTATAGATTACAGATTTTTTGGTGACCTCAAACAAACTTATCATGCAACATAAATGATATCAATAGGAGTTGTTTCTTCTTGATTCTAGTAGAATACAAGCAAGGAAACAGTAAAATAAAAAGAAATAAACCTGCTGTTATGACCTATATTGGGATAATACAAGTCTAATATTAGTTTACACCTCTAATTGTGAAAAGCATTTTATAAAACAACTGTTTCTGTAAACAATTGTTTCTGTAAAGCCTTGCTGGAACAGCTTCTAAAAACTAATATTCTGTTGTTTAAATGAAATTAAGGACATCTGCATATTGCCAAAAATCATCAATTTAGAATTCCAGGTTCAGTATATATCCATTTATTTAATTTGTCTATAGCTTCAGCCTATTAATTCTAGATGCTAAATAGATACAAAAATTAAAACAATTACATCATCATCATCATAATTCCTTCCCAATAATATCAGTGCTGATGGTTCCAACTTCTTTGCCAAGGGCTCTTCAGAATTGCCATATTTTTAGATCATGATGGTGGAAGACATTCTCACCTCAAAAGACAAATTACTACAAAAAAGGAAGCAACCATGAGAACACTGGCCATAATGGCCTATTCTTATAGGAGGGAACCTTTGGCCAATACTTAAGTTTTGTACATTCTCTCTCTTTCTAAATAGATTGATATATCCAAAGATTAAAGTTTTGGTTCCCAAATACTTAACTCTTAGAAATGATTGTATATTGTGTAATATGTTTGCAGAATTTAAACAAGGTAGAAGAGTGGTTATGGTACTAAAGTTATAAAAGCAAGAATCAAATCACCACTTCATCATGAGTTTCCTGACTCATAATTGCCTCTCAACATAACCTACCAGACAGGATTCATATGAGCATAAAAATTAGAAGTTAGGATAGCTTGAACGTTTTGAGGAAAGTTAATCTACTCTCCTTTAATAATCTCACTTTAAACCAATTATATAAAAACAGAGATTACTTTATTCTGTGCAGAAAAAAATGATCTTGAAAAGCTCTTCCTTCAGTCCTGAGATTAAACCAGCCTAGCAGTTAGTCATGTCTTTTTATTTAATGAATGGGAAGTAAACTAGTTATAATTACCTTCTTTTACTGATTTCATAAGGAACTGTTTCTAATTAGCTTTATCAGAGCCAATAATGCTAAATAGTATAAAATCCAGCTGATATATTGATTTTAGTGGGTTCCCTTGCTGACAAACTAGTTAAAACCAGCTGCCATTCCTCAGTAACTTTACGTTTCTTTCTGCAAAAGAGAAATGGTAAAAGGAGACAGATTGCAGTGCGCTCTTCATTATGTTTGGAAACTCTCTTGAAGGAAGATGGCTGAAGCAACCTGCCTAGATGCTGTCACTGTCTGAAGATCAGAGATCTTGATAAGCTAATCACTTATAATATCAGGCAATCTGAAATGTCACTTGGAACTTTGGAAGTGTTGTTTGCATTAGGCAAGATTAGTTTACCTTATGCTACTTTAAAATATATTGTAATGAAGAGATAGAGCTTACTGTTTTGCATTCTGAAGTAATGTCAACCTTCAGGTAACCTTTTACCTGAAATCCTAGACCCTAGATTTCAGACATCTTCCAATCTCTGAATTTCTATGCAGTGGAATAATATAATACAATAGGTCAAACAAGACTCATAAGAACAACTTGATGGTGTCTTAGAACTTTCTGTTTTATGCTCGCTTAGAAAGGAAATTTTCTGAATGACTCCCTACGGGAAAGCCTCCCTCTTTTGGTGGTATGGCCTCCAACATTCAACTCTGCTTACAGGAGACTGAGTCTTATTTGGTTTGTCTTATTTGGCAATCAAATCTTTGGACTTCAGTGAAGGCAGATGTTTTGAAGTCAAATGACTTCACTTCTCATTAAAGAATGTTTTGCAGTTTGCTTATTTGCTAATCATGAGCAACAGATTTCTGCCTAATGGAATCCACATCTTTAGCATGTGAACTCTCACTGGAAATTGAAAAAATCTCAAATTGCTGTAGCATATAATTTCAGAATATCAAGATCTTTTGCTTCTGTTGTCATCTTTCCTGTGCGGCAGTTTTTTTTTTCAACTGCCTGGACAATTGCCACTATTTTTTTTCCCAATTCTGCCATGACAAATGTGATGAGAAAAGAGTTGGTGTTCTGCCAAAAACCTACTCCAGAGTTTAAGATCTGTTTCTTTTTTCAAGTGTTTTTCCTCACTCCCAGGGGCTACAAGCTACCTTATTACTAGGAAGAATGACCCCCATGACAGCATAACTGAGATCCAGAAATTCCATAAAAATTGTAACCTCCTCCGGTGGTTTTGGATTTCCAATCAAGAGAAATGGGTCTGAAAGACAAATGGACTTGTGTATATACTACTATGTTAAGATAGATATTTCCTTATGTCCAATGGAACCTATTTTTTTCCTTTTATGAACTTTCTATTGCTCTTTTCCACGTATTTATATTGTGAGCATCCTTAAAAGGGTGAGCTTTTAATGCATTTCAGTATCATTCTTAGTTTGTTTACATAGTTTGCTGCCTTTCTTTGCAGCCTGCTACCCTTTTTCTGGCATGTGCAACTAGATATACGCCTCCTACTTATTAACAACCTCTTAACAAATTGGTTAAACCTTAGTTCACCTTGAATCCCAACCTGAAATGGAAATGTCAGAGGGAAATTTAGCATTTTCTGAGCTGAATTGCATTATGCATTGTTATATATTCACTATACATTTTGTAAGCAAAGTGAGCTTGCATCACTTCAGAAATTTAAGAATACATTATTGACTTGATAGTTTATTAAATATCAAAAACTATAAAAATCATTTGTTCCAGTAGGCAAATTTGAGATATTTGGTACCTTTTATGGGTGCTTGCATCAAATGACTACCCCAAATATGAGCCCAGTTTCAAAATATCAATTAACCAAAAATCAAATGGATAAAATTGTTTTCCATGTATCTCCGTAGCCCTCCTCTTTCTAGCCACCTGTCCTTTACCTTTGTTTTATGGACATGTTTCCATAAGAAAGTATTGAATGGCAGCCATCCACCATTTTCATATTCTAGGAAAGTTTATTTTGCAGTATTAGATAGAAATTATGTTTTCTTTAAATTATTTTGAGCACTAAATATGTTACCTCTTTTAGTAACAAAATGTCAGCAAGGAAACACTGAAGCTCAGAGAGCACCAGGTTTCCCACAGTTCAACCCTGAGTTACAAATATTATCTTCTATTGATAATTATTTTAAAATCAAATGAAGCAGCAAATGAAGACTGAGAAAAGTATCCATGAACACCTTCTTGCGGGTACATCACTTGTTAGGGGTGTCAAACTCGTGGCTTCATGTTGTCATGTGATGTATCGTGACTTCCCCCCCTTTGCTAAACTGGGTGTGAGTATGGCCAGTGCATGATGTATCTGTCCCTCAGGCCGCGAATTTGATACCCCTGACTTATGTGAACTTTAACTCAGCATAAAACTGAATTGAATCAAAGAGCCCAATGAAATTATACACACACAGTGGAAATTGTGCCCTTTTCCTATTCTGAAAGCAGAAAAAAAATGGCAGGTGTAGATGTAGTATATGAATATATAAGTTCCAAGGGATATTTATATTTAATAGGGTTATATTTTGTGAAACCAGCTTTTTCTGCATTCATGAGAGTTAAAAAATAGAAATTTAAATTTAATTTAACAATAGTAACATTAGACCCAGCTAATCTAGGAAGCCAGCTTTGTAGGATTTTCCTCTGTTCCTTTCTCCAGCTTTCTTTTGGTTTGATTTCCTTTTATGGTTTCTGAAGAGAAAGAACTTGGGCCATACCAAGATATCCCTGTAAACTGAGATAACCTTACATCTACAGTTTCTAATCTTGTCAGAATCTATTCCTTTTTGCCTCCACCAAGATTGGAGATTCCTTAACAAGTAAACCAATGTTTTGCACAAGGAAGTGGAAAATATCTCCTAAGCAAAACATACTGTAGAAAATAGAACCAAAGAGAAATGAGACATTCCTAACAATGTTATGGATTTACTTTTTTGTGATATATTAAGTTAAAATATAAATGGAAACCATATTAAGTCACTCATCATTTGACACAGACTTCCACCAAGAAGAGTTTTTAGTTGATCTAAGAGAGCTTTGTGTGTGTGTGTGTGGTACAGCAACTTAGAACAATGGAACCGTAATATTATTTATGTGATTTGTGATTGATTAGGATAATTAAGGAGCCCATTTTAGAAAGAGGAAGAGGAAGAAACAGCAATAAATTGGGGATCAAGAATTGCGAAGCCATTGGCATATGAAAAGTCATCCACAATTATAGTTCTGAAAAACTCAACTTTAGCAATTACAATGTATGGACTTTACTGTTTGGATTGCTAGCCCAGAAATATTTTTTTAAAAACTCAGATACTATTCTGTGTCTATTTGGAAATTAATATTGTCTATTATGTACAGGAGGAAGTACATGAATTACTGCATATTCTTTACTTACTGAATTTTATACTACTACTACTTCTACCACAACATCATAAATAAAATGTACAAAAAGTGCACGCAGAAACATCACCATTTTAAAACCAAGATTTTTTTTAAAAAATTATTTAATATAATACCTAATAAATTCTCTTCGAAAATAACTTATCGAAGTGTTGCTAGGGAGATTCAGCAGGGGTATATCCATTAATGAGAGCATATACCACAAAAATATTTATGCAATATTTATGTAAGTAAAAAATGGCATAGTCAAAAGGACTTAAGTTGTTCAATTGCATTCAATATTCTCCTTCAGAGGATTTCTGGTGAAGCAAGAAAATCAGATTGAACATAATTTGGCAATGAAAGTATTCAATAATTGAGCTAATTAGCTTGAATTTGTCAGTCACCTGTAACCTCTTTTTAGTTATACTTCAGTTAAACTTTGCCATGCAAAGGAGACAGGAAAAGAAGAATTATAAATCAACCTAAGCTTATATATTGTTCCTATATTGGGCCCCAAAGTCTGAGTTGTATTAAGATGTGGGATAACACAGAAAATGGATTATATCCTTGCAAGGTACATAGATACATAGACTGCAAATCTTGAACTGATTACTTGGGTATGGCCATGGAACAAAAGCAATCACAAAGGAGTCTTTTTAGATCTTCTTCAGAGACAATTGGAGGACCTTTGTAAGTCCTCTAATGCTTAAACAAATTTTATCATTACAACAGGATAATATGTCTGGGTAGGTTCAGTCGTGAAAACATATCCTAGGCAATCAACAATAGTGTTTTCCAACTCTGACTGACATGACTGCCTGACTTTCACATTTCATAAGGATATGTGACAATATGTATAACAATAATACAAAAGCCTCTAGTATGTTCAACAATAAATTTGTTCACAAACTAAGTTCAAAGCAAGGGAAGAGAGGGAAGAAGGCTGTCTGCGTTAGATGAGAAAAATGTAGGATTGATGTATATCAGTTTATTGTAGACCATGTAGCTGAATCTCTGGAATCTTTTCTCTAAATCTCTGGTGTACTTTCTAGCCCAGTGATGGTTAACCTTTTTGGCACCCAATGTCAAAACTGGAGTGCATGTGCTGGGGCAACAGAACCTAGAAGAGAGCAGCTGGCCAGTGTGCATGTGCATGGCGGCCAGTGGCACTTTGAGTTCTGTCGTGCGCATGCATGCTGGACAGCTGGTCTTTGCATGAAGATCAGTTGGCCGGGGCACATACACGCACTAGAACACAGAAGAGCAACTGATGACGGCAGGCATGCCCACAGAGACGGCTCTGCATGCCACCTCTGGCACGCATGTCATAGGTTCGCCGTCACAGTTCTAGCTTGTTTAATACACAAGGCTAAAAGCAGGAGACAGTTCAAGTCTTGCCTTAGCCATGAAAATCATCTGGATGACTTTGTGCCAGTCATTCTCCCACAACCTAACTCACATCATAGGGGTGTTGTTGCAGGGCAAATAGGAGGAGAAAGATGTGTTGGATATTTTGTCACCTTGAGTTGTTTGTAAAAATAATAAAGGTAGGGTATAAATAAATAAAAATAAAATAAATAAATGCAGAATAGTGTATTGGAGTGAGAAAAAATTCTGGTTTAAAGAATTGCTGTTATTTTTTTTTACATAATTCAAAGATCCAGCTACTTCCAGAATTCAAGAATATTGAGACCATGGATTTCTGTTAATTCTACTAGATATCAGAAAACACAAACTTACCATACAAATATCTATTTATGATTACATTTCTTCCCCTACATAATTTTGTTCTCATTTACCAAATGGACATATTATTGTTGATCCTTTTGTTGATCAATTGGTAGCCAGAAATTATTGCCACTTTCTGAAAATCGTTTTAATGATCACTAGTCTATCAATAAACTTTCAGTCTAATTTCTAGATTAGAAATTAAATAAGCAAATTCTTCACTGAGAACCAAGAGGAAAAATGATGTTGGGACAGAGAATTCAGAGTCTAAAAGGAGTGAGTAGGAAAAACAAAGTTTAATATGGTCTGAGAAAACCACTGCATCAAATTTTACAGACCAAGCAGAAAACAAATGATGGCATATGTGCCAATCTGAACACTATAACGGCTATGGAGACAGTTTCCACAGTTTCTGATGGCACTGTGGGATAAAATAGTTGTTGGAGAAGATGGTTATATGGAAGAATAAAACAGGTAAAGAAGAAGACTATAGACAAGAGATTAGGCAATTGAGATGAAAGTTGAAGGTTATATATCAAGGCAACACTTAAGCAAGAGTGAAAGAATCGTACTGAATTAATGTAAAATATTTTAAAACAGGGCAACCTTAGTGGGTATTGGTTGATTGAATTTTGAAAAAAGTGTCAGTATGGTAGACTAGATAGAAAATAGTCAAAATCTTGAAATCAGTATATTTATACACAATATTGTACTGTATTACAAATAAGTCTCACTGGTATATTATTTTCCAAGCAAACAAAAACATCTGATTCAGGGAAAAAATAATATCTAAGAGGGAAACTTCCATTTGTAATTTAAAAGCATGGTTCTCATTCAATATACACTTAGAAATGTTTTGCATTGTCAACATTTCTGCTTTCCACATCTCAGAAGAAATGTTCCAGCTGGGCAATTGTTTAAATTTTTAAAAGGGTGCAGTCTACAATCTTCATCTCATAGTCAAGTAGAAATTATGTAAGATATTCAGTTCAAAGGAGATATCATTTTACAGCATTTCAAAAGAAAAAACCAAATGGTTGTGTAAGTTTTTAAAAAAAGATACGAAGAATGAAAAACATATGGTAATTGTCATTTTTTTAAAATGGGTATTATTCAAAGTCACATATTTGTATTGCCACTTCAAATCTCTTATTAAATCATTTTCTATCAAACACAAGTTAATTTAGCTTTTTAGGATAAAGAATGCTTTATTGTAAAGTATTATTATTGGCATTTAGCCAAGGTAGTGATGGTAGAGAGACCCATTGGTACAACATTGTGTCTATTTCTATTTCCTTTTTTGAAAAATCCAAATTTTTAACAATACAAATATATACAATTTAAAATGATACATGTTGTTAGTGAGTCAGTTTGATGTAGTGGTTAAGGCAAGGCTGTCAAACTCGCAGTCCAAAGGCCGGCTGCATCACGCACTGGCCATGCCCACCCCCATTTTAGCGAAGGGGGTAAAAGGGACGTGTGACATGACAACAACATGAAGCTGGAGCCATTCCCCTTCTCAGCCAGTGACATAGCTGGACATTTCTTACTAGATTTCTTACTAGATTTAATAAGACAAGAAAGACTATAGTTAAGAATAGCAATGACCAGCCAAAATCTGCTATGCACTTTTTTCGTGTCTTGACTTTCAAACAACTAAATATTAATCAAAATTGGACCAAAATTCTTCACAATGTTGATAATAACAGCACATTAATTTCAGAATACAAGTCATGATGAATGTCAGTGACTGATGTTACTTTCAAAGTATGTTGTGACTATATCAAGCATTTTACTACATATCTTTTTAACCAGACTACAAGAAGTCTTTTTTGCAGGAAAAAAAATATTTATTTTCCTTTGTTACTAAAATAGAAAAAGCTGGATAACAATCAATTAAGTGAAGTCCACTAATTTCCAAGCATCTTCCAACTTGTTTTAGTGCCCCCTCCCCCATTAAGTAAATACTGAAAAAGCCACATTAGCTATGGTTAGCATGACAATTACTTTGGAGATTTCATGTCAGTCACCAAACTATCTCTCTAATCTAGAAGGCAACTAGAGCTTTCTGTCATCAAGCAGAAAATCTTAGGGCCTTCAAGAGTTCATTCATGCCCTCTTGCTTAATGTAGAAAAAATAATTTCTGCAAATCTAGCTATAGGAAGGCAATAGACGTAAAATCTCTTTTCACAAAAAAATATATCTACATACATATGCATAATAGATCAATGACATATGAGGACAGACCAGAGTTGTCACAGTGGTAATAAATTCTAATCTGATCTTAACATGTCTATTGAAAGCCTCCATCATCTTGTACACGGGGAGTTCTTGACTTAAAACCATTTGTTTAGCAACTATTCAAAGTTACAATGTTGCTGAAAAAAATTATTTACAACTGGTCCTTACACTTACAATTGTTGTAGCACCCCTGTGGTCGCATGATCAAAATTGGGCACTTGGCTGTTGGCCCATGTTTATGAGAGTTGCTGTGTCCCAGGATCATGTGATCACCATTTGCAATTTTTTTAGCTGGGTTCCAACAAAGTCAATGGGAGAAACCAGACTCGCTTTACAACCATGATTCACTTAACAACTACAGCAAAAAGTCATAAAATTGGTCATGACTCTCTTAACAACAGTTCATGTCCCAATTGTGGTCATAAGTCGAGTCTACCTGTATATTTAACACTAAATCTGAGAAGAAAGTTTCCTAAGAGATTAAATGTCAACCTAAAGCCTTCTCCATTCTGACACCTACAAAATGGTTGGGATCTGTCCAAAAACTTTATAAAGCAGCACATATTTTAGTTACCCTTGCCTGTATAATCCACTATAACCAAATTTTAATGGTAAACTACTAAAATCAAGATTCTTCCTGAAAATATGGTTGCATCTTTAAGAAAATCATACTTTGGCCAAAATGGCTTATTTGGTCAGAAAAAAAGGTATACTTTTATTGTTGAGTGGAAACTTCTTATGGAATTTTGCATAAAACAAGCAAATGAACTTATGATTTATTATGGAATTTATGGTCTTAATGATTAAACAGGATGAATTATAGAAAGAAAAGAATCATGTTACAACCTTAGCGTAAGAAGTAAATTTATAATATTATTTAACTGTGTAAAGAAGATTGAAAGTTCTTCTTTACATCTTTTTCTTTTACTTTCCCCACCTTTCTTGTGCTTTTAGCTGCTTAATTTCTTTTTTCTTTTCTCCTCCTTACTTTACATGTAGCTTGTATTAGTTTCTAATCTTCCTTTTTAAACTAAATATATTTTAAAGAGAAAATCATATCTCTAAATAGCGTGTGACAAATAGCAACTACAACATATACAAGTTGTTAGCTTTCAAGGTAGCCTACTTACAAAGAAGTGCATCTTTTTTTAACCTATTTCTCATTATACAATGTATGCATACCGAAGGTAAATGAAGACTAGTTGAAGAACTTTACATGCCATGCTACCTTTACAGTAAATAAAAATGACTTCAATAACTTTACTTTCAAATAAATGTTCTAGCACTGAAGGTAAAACATTTTAAAAATGTATCAGCTGAATCACACTTCTATAAAGTAGATGGTTCTGCGGAAAATTAAACAGTTAGGCATCAGCTCAAATGGCACCCTTGACATATTACTCATCTTTAAGACAAGTTGGATATTTGACCAGAAAGAGAGCCAGAGGAGTCTGCTCTCACCTTTGAAAGGTGCAAAAGCACCATAGAAGGAATTGGGTTCCACAGCTCCAACCCATTTCTTCTCTGAAAGTGTAATTTATTAACCTCCGTATCTCCCTCTATGAGTGAGGAAGGTGGGGGGAGAAATTCTCTCTTTTATTGGAAAAGAATGAGGCCATCTCAAATAGCAAATTTAGAGAACTTGTAAAGGGGGGGGGCATATTGTCCAATATAACATGTGCTGTTTATTATTTATGTTTATGTTTTGATTTATTGGAGGAAAAGGCACCAAAATATAATAGGCAAAATCTATGTCAGAAGTGCAACATCTACATGAATACTAAATACACTACAGGCAGTTCATTGCATTATGCCAGGTAATGAAAACTTGCTGATAAAATTTATGGTATTATCTCTTATTAACAGAAACTATTTTAGTTAATTGAAGCTTACCATGAAACAATTATTTAACAGACTAGTTAGTTATCCCAAAATCTAAACCCTACAGCAACTTTTCAGACATTTGGATTAAAAGGAGCTCCATTCAGAGAAAGCTCAGTCTGCTTCCACATAAAGTGGATGAAAGGATACAGCAAACTGGCCCTTGATGCTCCTAGGATCTTAGAATTCTTGATGTACAAGCCAAAACTATTGGCTTGATTAAAAAAAGCAGTAACTTTGCACCCTCCCTAATTTACCCATTTTTATTTAATATTTTATACCCACTTAAGTGGTTGCTTTTTTAATGTATTCATTAAAAAAAACACCTCCTAAACCACAGCTATGATCAAATGGCAATCTATGAGAGACAGTCAAGACAGAAAGATCTAAACACAAGACAGGCGGAAATAGCTTATCTTCAAGTGTTGTAAAACAGTTCCTCACTAGACACCAACAGAAATAGAGGCAAGGCACGCATGGTAAAGGCATCTGTGAGTTACAATACACTATTCATTGCAAAGGTTATATTCCTTTCTCCCAACTACAGGTTGACATGTTCAGAATACAGGCAGTGCGCGCGGGGGGGGGGGGGGGAATCCCACCTTTTGACCAACAACTAGTGGCCTTCCTGATTGTTGCAGCCCTACTAACTTCTCTTATCTCCAAATTGGAGTTTCAGGAACACCATCCAATCACAATAAGAAGTAGCCCCTCCTTCACTTAACTTGGTTGAGAGTAAATCCCAGTGATCTCAAAGGAACTTTCTTCTACTACTTAAGAGTGTGTTTGTGCCCCAGATGGGGTTTGAAACTGGATATACAAATCCAAAAAAATCCAGTTTGGTGTACTGTAATGGTTAAGGCACACAGATAAAAATGGGAGATGATGATCTCTAGCCCTCCACTTTAGGCACAAAGCCAGATGGTTCACCTTTGGCCAGTCTCTTTTTCTCACCTCTAGGAAGGAGATAATGGTGAACTCCTTCTGAAAAACTGTCCCAAGAAAAGCCAATGTGAGGAAGGAATCAAAAACTAACTAGAAGTTTTCACACACAGAGACAGACAATCCCTACCATCCTCAGTCAATCATGAGCAAAGAGCTTTGCTGCTGATCTCAGTGGGTAGCTTTGGGGGGGGGGGGCGGTCACTCTGGCTTGACCAGAATTTCTTCTCTCCAAAGCCAGCTGCCCAGGCGTTTCAAGTTTCCCATTAGAACCTCATTCATATTGTGCCTGCAGAGACATTCACCACCCCAACCCCAGCAAACCCTTCCTAAGGTCATGGCATGTTTCCATTTGATTTATGTTCACTACTCCAGCAGCTATGAGGATGTGGGTTTTCCGCCTTGCCATTATCTCTAATTGCCACCTTGTTAAT
This sequence comes from Thamnophis sirtalis, assembly GCF_051295495.1. Lineage (NCBI taxonomy): Eukaryota > Metazoa > Chordata > Lepidosauria > Squamata > Natricidae > Thamnophis > Thamnophis sirtalis. The sequence goes on along the minus strand of NW_028261381.1, from coordinate 117,722,131 downwards.
TTGGTTTGCGCTCCAGGGTGCCTCTGCTCAGATGGTTGGCAGGCAGAACCTTCTAACCCCAACCTCAAAGCTCCAGCCTTGGCTTTTGGTTGCACTTTTTGCTACTCTGCACCACAATGTAAAGGTTGCTCTATTGTCTCGGTGCTCTTAAAAAAAGAAGAAAAAAAAAGCAGAGTCCCAACCCCAACAAAGCTGGGAGGTTGATTTCAAGCAGACAGAGCTCCAAGAAAGCAGACAGGGCTCCAAATTGTCGACACCCAGCGAAACTCGTGCCGGGCTCGACCCTTTGCTCCGCACCAGCGGGGAAGAATAAGCCAGTGACCTGGCCTCAGATCTCTGCAGACGACGCAAGCGCCCTCATATCGCCGGTGAGCGAAACGGCGGGCGGGCGAGCGAGAGCGCGGGAAAACCCCGGTCCGGCTGGCCCATAGGCGCGCGTCGCTCGCCAGGGAAGGGGGAGGTTTTTAGGGACCGTCCGACTTTGACGCTCGAAAACGGGAGGCGGCTTTGCCCTCCCCAGCTTCACCCGGCGCTACTTCTGCAACAAAAAGCCGCGGGTTTTCTTTCCTCGCTGCCGCCCTTCAGGCAGACGCTGCGCAACAGGGCTTTTAGCAAGGTGGCGTCTGATCTCGCCTGTCATCCCCCGCAACGCCTCGTGGGAAAAGGAGCCCTTTTAACTCTTTCTTCCCACCCGTGTGCTGTTTTGTTTTCCTTGGAAGGGAGGCTAGCGCGACCTCCCTAGGGAACCTCAGGATTGGCCGCGAGGTGAGGGAACGACGACGTTAAGAATAAAAAATAAAAATAATTAAAAAAAAATACCTCCCCCTTTCTGCTCGGAAAAACCTGAACACCGCCAGGCAAAGGTAGCAGATGAAGAGGCTGCGGAGCATGTCAGCTGTCGCTTTACTTTAAAAATAAATAAATAAAAGGACCTTGGCCAGATAAGAGCGTAGCTTTCTGACGTCAGATGGTTGCTCCCTTCCTTTGGCCCGTCAAAAGAGGTTCCCGCCAACGCTTCCCTGAGGTGCGGGACTTCCAGCCTTTTGCTTCCCTTGCAACCGCGGCGAAGGGGGCGGAATGAAGGATTTCTTTCTCACTTTGAGCCGGCGGTGCCTGGAATGAAAAGCGCGGGTCAACAGTTTGGCTCCCGGGGATGCGCGCAACTGCTGAGCCCGATCCTAACGCAGGCTGCGTGTGCCACACACACCCCTACCTAGGAATTAGCCTCTTTCAATGCTCCGGGGTTTACTTCAGAGTAGATGAATAATAAAACCCAGCGGTTAGGTGCCCTGAAAGCAACGAGCCTCTCCTAAAATCAGCTCAGTTGGTTTCGCCTTCCGCTTTGGGGCTCATTGGCTCGCTTTCGGGCCGGACGTTAAGGCAAACCGGCTAGCCGCGAAAGGCAACTCGGGCCACGTCCATTCTGATAAAGAAAAAGGAATTGAGCAAAAGCGGTTAGTTTTTAAACCCAGTTTATCGAGGTTAGGTCATCAAACCTTTGGTTGTAAACGATTCTTTGAGACTTTCCACTGGGATTAAATTGGATTATTGCCTAAGAATCAGAAAAATCTCAAGCCCCGAGTTTAAGAAACCCCGTTTGCGAGGAGGTTGTTTTGGAAGTGGCAGAACGCAAACCCACGCAAGCCACACATTATGTGGTCCCATTTAAATGAATGGGAACTGCGCGGCGCCCTTTATCTGAGCTGGCAGAACTTGGGGAAAGGGGGTGAACCCCAGCAATTTCTTACGGCACAAGCAGAAAGAAGAGCTAGTCGCTAAGGCTCTTTACAGCACTCAAGGCAAAATACCTTATGCAATCACGGGTGCTTTGGATGCCACCTGCTCGGCGCTGCTTCTAGGTTTATTAATGGGTTCAAAGCCTTCCCTGCGTTTGTTTCCAAATCAGCTGTGCTTTGCTTTCCGCGCCAAAGTCACCAGGCTGCGGGGCATTTACGAATGATTGCCTCTGAGCATGTCCAGAGTGGGCTTCCCAGATTTTGAGAAAGGGGCTTGGGGGTCTCGATGCTTGTGCTTGAAGGGCCACTGCCCTCAGTTACCATCCAAAGAAGAGAGAGGGGGAGCCCACACTCCCCAAAGCCTCGTGAGAATGAGGGACGAGCGACCTTTGCACTGAGCGCGGCCTTCAGATCCAAGGACCGGGATCTGCCTCCGGTTTCCGCCAGGTGCGAGCGGAACCTGCCTCCCCCGAAAGAGGCTGCCCTCTCGGGAAAGGCGTGGGCCCAGTTCCAGCTAGCGGGATTTCCCAGGCCAAGGCGTTTTCCACTCACTCCCGGCTGAGGTCAACGGGAGGGCAAAGGCGGCGAGGAAGGGAGCCGCCGTTTGAGCGATCCGCCTGCACCTCCCTTACCTGGCCGCGGGGCTTTGTTTTTCGCGCTAGCTCCTCTTCGTGCGGGTGTGCCGGTCCCGCCTAGGGATCGGAGCCGGTTCCAGGACAGACCCCGCCCTCCAGGTCTTCAATCACCGCTAGGCGTCAATTCCAAAGCGGGAGTCTTCCCCCAACACCCCCTCCTTCTCGGCCCTATCCCGAATCCCAGAAATTGGCCGGCTTCTCTTCCAGAGGCGGCAGGTTGCTGCCCTCGGCGGCGCAAAGAAATAAGCCCTTTTGGAAACCCAAGACATATCCGGTCTTATTTTAGCCCGCCACCTTTACTCGGAGGTAGATCTGACTAACTTCAGTAAGGCTGAATGTCCGGCAAACATTCTTAGAACTGTGATTCAATCCCAAAATGTTCACCGAATTCTGGATCCCGTTGACAGTGCAAAAGCCAAGTGGTTGGGAAATATCTAGCTGAAATAATAGTTTATCTTCCGGCTATTTGAAATTAAATTAAAGAAAGAGCTATCGTGGGATTTTTTTTAAGGAAGCAAAACAAGAGATATTCTAACAAGAATTCCCCGGCGGACTTTATTTTGTGAGATGTTCGTATCCCGACAATACTAACCGTATTGATCGTATTCTTTTGTTTATTGCACAACTGTTCTCAAGAGCGTGGTGAATCTTTTTTTTTTTCAAGTGAAAAGGTGTACCAAATAAATCAGTTTGATGCAAGGAGGAGTCGCAAAAGGAAAGGAGGCCTTTTACAAACGCCAATCCGGACCATTTTCACCTCGGATCCTCCAGATTTCTGTTTACAGACAGAAATCTGGAGAATCCGAGGTGAAAATGGTCCGGATTGGCGTTTGTAAAAGGCCCCCTTTCCTTTTCCTGCTCATAATCCTCCCCCTCGTGCCCGAGACGAGGCCGTCTCCCCCGTGCCTCTCGCCGAGGACCCAGGCCGGATAGCTGAGCCCGGCGACTACACCCCACACACCCCGGCCTTCCACTCTCTCAGCTGGGCCGCGCGCTCGGAAAAGCCAAGCAAAGGCAGAAACGAAGGCGGCTTGTATTTCCCCTTCCCCCACATATACAACCCCCCCCCCGCCTCTTTCCCTCATAATCTTCAACTGGCCTAAGATTAATACCAGGATGTATCCTAGGAAGGAAGGGAGCTGCTCCTCTAAAGACCATCGCTGGGATAATTTACTTAAGATGCTGACAAGACTGTCACGAAGCCTACTTTTTATTATTATTATTATTATTATTATTATAGTTAAGACAAGCAGTGGCACAAGGCACGGAGCATTTGATTTTTTTTTTTTAAAAAGTAAGGTACATTAATTTTATGAGCGCCTTTCTCATAAATATTGTTGTTTGCGCTCCCTCCCCCGCTCTCTGTGACGGGAGGGGGATTTGCAATGGAAATGATGCCTTTGTTTCAAGGGGGAGAAATTGTCTTTGCCGCTGGAATAAATTCCTCCGCTCCTCCCATCCACACTTCATAAAAATAAATAAATAATACCCGACGCTTTTTGTCCTTTTTTCGCCGCCACCCAAAAAAAAAAAAGAAGAAAGGAAGATCTCCTCCTTTGCTTCGCTTTGTTGTGTCTGTCCTTCGCTTTTATACCCTGAAACCTACTAAACCTGCCGGTTCTGCTCCTAAAGCAGACAAAATAACCCTTTAAACTATAAATATTTAACTGTACCTGAGTTTATTCAGTGGCCCGAGTGTCTCTTTAAAGGCAGGTGATTTATGCTTTTATTTGTGCAGTTAAACTGTTTGGCTGCCTTCCTTCGCCTTTCCAACGTGAACCGTTCAAGCCCTCTATCTCTCCCAGATAGCTGCGGCATCTCCGAGGGGGCAACTCAGCCGCATCCCCTCGAAAAGGGGATCCCTTTGCCGCCCAGAGATCCTCAGTCTCTAAGCCCGCAAAGATGGGGACACTCCAGCATTGCTGGAGCAATAAAGCCGTTGGGCTCCAAGTCGTAGGTTGCCTCTTTTAGGTGCCTCGGAAAATGCCAGGGTGGCCCGCTCTTTCCTTACACCTGAAACCCCAGGATCTCTGAGGATTTGCCCCCACCCCCGTCCTCTGAAACTTCATCAGCGCTAACTTCTTTAATTTTGAATTGCATTTATTCGATCCGTGTCTACACACAGGGCTCTTTTGGAGGAAGGGTGCTTGGGGAGAGGGCTCCGAGAGAAGGCTTTCAACCCCGAAGGAACATCAACGGGGTTATTTGTCAGATCTAATCTGGAAATGTTAACATCCTAGAGTTGTGGCAAGTAGGGAGGACACGAGTGCCATGAGGAAGGGTCCCCGCTGAAATCCCTTTGGCTGCTGGATCGGCCGGTTTCCACACCGACCCCGTCGGACATTATTCAGAATTATTTCATTCTGGGCTTCCTGCAGTCCTGAGTGGGTTCTTGGGCAGCTAAGGGGGCTCCTTCCTTTCCAGTACGATGAGCGTTGAGGAATGCAAAAGCTTCCCTTCCCTCTTTTCGATATTTGTTTAGTGCTGGGCTGGGGGGCGGGGGGCGAGGGAGAGAGGTCTTAATGGGGTTTCCAAGCAGCTGCCTATAATAAGATCATACAGCTAACGGATAATGAATAAACGGAGAGCCAGCTTCACGCTGGTACGTTTCTTGGTCCCTCTGTTGTTGTTGTTTTAAATCGCATTTCCTAGTAGCAGTATAAAAAGGATATAAAATGCAGGGCCCTTAAAATAAATGCATGGCCTTTATTATGCCAGAGACGACCTCTTTAAAAAGCTCTGTCGGGAAAAAGGACGAGGGTTTCCTCTGTTGCGACCAAACAAGCGGCGCTTCGGAGGGACGCCGCGTCCCCCACCTTGGCGTTTCTTTACCCAGGGCCCGGAGCAGGTAACAACTAGGAGCAGGCCGGTCTCCGTTCAACTCCGAAGAAGTTGCGTGGCGTTTCACAAAGGCATTTGGGAAGGCCAACCGCTGAATGGAGATCTTGGTTTTTTTTAAAAATTGCAAGTCTTTTAATTTCTTTCACTACCTGATTTCCCTCTCCTCTTTCAGACAGACGTCTTTTTTTAAAAAAAGCATCAAATCTCTAATCAGGTCCCTCCTATATGCATTTGACCCTTTGCGCCCCCCCCCCCCCCGTTAGACCTGGCAGGGGATGTTGGGGGATGTAGTTAGGCAACGTAATCCGGAGATTTGGAAGGATTTGTCCTGCAATTGTAATCCTCCGGTGCCGAGGGGGAAGCTCATTGCCCGGCTGGCCAGATAGGCAGGCTGCTTCCTTGCTTTCTCTCGAGCAACAACAGCCAAGACGGGAAATCTCTTAGGTTGTTTTTTTTTGGGGGGGGGTGAGTCCGTGGGGGGAACGAGTGTATTTGCGTGTATTTAGATTGAAACATTCGCCCGTGACTCTCCAATCCCTGTACCAGCAGGGGGCGCTCTGACGTTGTGTCTCGTTGGCCAGAGCCGAGGGAAAACGCTTGAGTTTTCTTGTCCTGGAAACCGAGAGGGAAGGACAGAGCGGCGCGGCGGGGCGGGTGGGGGGGGGGAGAGGAAGAATCCCGTGGTTCCCAAGCCCCAAGGGTTGCGGTTCTTGTAACTCGAGCTCGCCTCCGCCCTCTCTTGCTCGCACCCGGTGGCGACAGGTAGAGGCGGCTCCCGATCGCGCCCGGCTGCAGCTGCTGCGAACTTCTGCAGCGCTGAACGGACGCGGGGCTCTCCGTTTTCCCGCCCTTTGGATACCACTAGGCATTATGCAACTTATTAAACCCAACGATAAATTGTCAACATTTTTTTCGCCTGTTAGTTCCGCTGATCCAGGCAGGATTTATTTTCAGATCTAAGGTCCCGGAGCTATAATGCGCGATTTCTTTTCCTTAAATAAAATTGGTCAAATGTTGACAACCTTTAAGCCAATCTAACACTCAAGATTACTGATGGGAAACTAATGAGAAAATATCAGATCGTCCGGCCTGGGGGCTCCTAATTAAATCTTAGTTGATTGAAAAATAAAAGCCAGGGTTCCTTTCTTTCTAAGGGAAGAGAAGGGGGGGGGAACATGCTTGAGGCTTAAGTTTAGCCACGTTTTTACTTATATTTTAACGCCCCTCCGCAACCACTTTAATCCTCTCGCCTTTTTCCCCCCCCCTCGCTTGTCCCTAAAAAAAAGCCTGACATTATTTCTTGGCTATTTGAAGACATTCGATCAGGAATTATTATCACTTTTTTTGGCCCAGTAAATATTAAGGCCTCTAAGCAACGTGATTTAGCTAATTAGAAAATTTACATCATTAAGTCTCGGGGAAAGCGAACGGGAGGGAGGAGAGAAAGGAGAAAGAGAGAGATCTGTCAGTCATTTTAAAGGAGACAGGTCCTATTGAAGTGTGAAGAAATCGGCTCTAATTCAAAAAGGCAATCGGGCAGAAAAAGCCCTCAACATTACCCTGCTAGTTATTAATCAGAAAGGGTCTCTTTCTTTTTCTCCTTTGCCCAGTAATGGCAAACCCGCGGTACATCGTTAGTTTCTCCCACCGCCTCAGCAGAGTTCCCATTCAAGCTTTTCTGCTACTGGCCTAGGTCCCATATTGATAGCCAGTATTTGTCTATTCAAGGCTCATAGATTTGAAAATGTTTCTATGTTAGGGAAGGAACCAGACCCGCAGGAAAAAGTCGGTTAGGCAAGGCTCCCTTTTTCTAATTCCCTCCCCCTAATTTAGACGCCTCTATTTGTTTGGGGGAAGGGGAGAAAGAGGTGGTAGAATAGTCTCTCCGCTCCGCTTCCCATTTTTGTTAAAGTTGAGTTTAAAACCTATTTTGCCGGGTGAACTCCTCGATCAGGCTTTGGTTTCTTTTAAAACATAGGAGAGCCACCTTTCTTTCTTTCTTTCTTTCTTTCTTTCTTTCTTTCTTTCTTTCTTTCTTTCTTTTTCTTTTTCTTTCTCGGCCATCTCTGCCCAACCAAACGATTTGCGCACCTTTTAAGGAAAAGAGGGAAGGAAAAGGCTGGTTCTCAGGCTGCGCGCGGCGCAAAGCAGGCTTGTTTGGGGTAGTCCCATCGAAACCAGCGAGTTTCCTTCTGAGAAAGTGGGTATAAAGCCCTGTCGGTGGGATTCTAAGGGAAATTAGGAAAGAGTTACTTAGCTGAAAATGTGTGTGCGTGCCTTGTAGGCGCGCGCGCTCAGCAGAGATGCCAAGAAGGTCTGGGCCTTGTCCAGCAGCAGATGGAAGATGCAGAGAAAGAGGCCTGCAAAAATTGGGAGGGGGGAGTGGCATTTCCTCAATAAAATAATCTCCTTCTTTCCACACCGGTAGGTATATATTTAAAGCAGCGGACATCTCTTCCTCTCTCCCTCCCTCCCTCTCTCAGCAGCACTTAAATTAGATTCAATTAAATCACAAACCAGACTCCCATCACAATCAATCCCTACCGCTCTTTTTACCAATGCAACCTTTTCTACATGCCTTACAAACCTCCTTCGGTTCAGGGGCGCTTTACCCCCGCCTTGCAAACTAGCGGTGACACCCTTTCCTCCGGACCCCTCCGCAGATCCAGTCCGAGACCCTTCGCAGGGAGAAGGCCGGAGGAAATAACCGATTAAGGCAGCGGAAGGTGTAGCCGTTCCCATCCGCGGCGATTCATTCGAGGACGCGTTGACTTGGCTGCCCTTCAAAAAGAAGGGGCGCAGCCAGCACCTTACGAACTTTCGCAAACCGCGCTCCTTTCACACGTGGTAGTGCAACCCAGCCAGCGGTCTTCAAATAGTTGATTTAAAGCTTCCTGGCGATCGCAGCGCTCTTGGCCAAAGGAAGGTAGCTTTCGTTTTGGTATATACACCACCAGAACCTGGGCACATACAGACAAGAACGTGTTTGTGCAAAGCAACGGGTGGGGGTGGGGGTGGTAAGAAGCCTTGGGGGCACACGTTGTTTTGCACCCTACGGGAAACCCACGTCTTCCTTAATCTATTCCTTAATCTATTCTTTCGTAAATAGCCCCAGAGCTTCCACAATCCGGGAGGCTGGGAAGTCTGAACGAAGGGGCAGGAAGTTGGTAGAGGCAGCTCACAAGAGCCTTCCTGGGACGCGGGAATAAATTGGCGGGCTTCTGGGTGTGTGTGGAAACCCCGTCCCGCTTCAGGTAAGCTCCCAAACTGAAGCAGGGAGCGAGGCACTTAAGTTACTGTAACAGTTCCGACGCCTTTAACAACTCACAAGTACAACACAGTCACTTTCGAATCTAATGAAAGAAATATCGATTCTCTCCTGCACCGCCCTCCTCCCCAAACCCAGCCGGCCGCTGAACCATAATTCATCTGTAAAGTCAAAACCGGATCTTAAGCCAAAAGGGGGGGGGGGGAGAGAATCAGAGAGCAAAGGTGATTTCTATCCTCGAACGGTTCGAAGCAAAACAAAGGCGAGCGCAGGGAGAGCTGCATCTGTCCCACAAAGGCAGATTTCGGGAGCAAAGGGGTTCAAACTCCGGGTCCTTCGACGCGAGAAGACACTTTGCCCGGTAAACAATGGAGGTCACCCCTTCTGCACCCAGCGTTTTCACCCAACGGCAACTTAAGTCAAAACAAACAACTAGCCTCGCCGTTGGGTGATCGGTTGATTTCCCCCCCTTCCCCCCTTATTTTTTTATCCGAAACCCATTGGCCGAGAGGAAAGGGGTGAAGCTGGTTGGGGGGGTTGGGTGTATGGGGGGGTGTCATTCTCCGCTTCTCCCTTTTGTATTGTAAGCGAGAGCAAAGAAGTTTTTGTTTGGTGGGTTTTCATTGATCAGTCACTCCGAGCTAATGTAATTATCCTCATCAATAGAGGGCTGCAGAGAGAATCATTATGTGGGTGACATTGATAAATGATCACCCAAGAGCTGCCTTTTCTCCTGGGCACCCTCACATCTAACCCTCCCACATGCGCGAGGTAGCCATAGAAACACCTTGAGCGCCTCCCATGCTCTGGCTGCTAGTGGGGAAAAGGCAGCGCGCCCCGCCGCCCAAAGACCCAACTTTCCACGCCTGCATCGCCAACGCCTCCCGGTTCAACTTCTTGGGCGCGAGCATTGTTGTCCGGGCCTCTCTCTTGCCTCGGCCTCTCTGGCTTCTCCCACTTCAGCATCCCCGGAGCAGCCACCGGAGTCCCAGCTATTGAGGGGAAACGTCGCCCGGCGGCTTTGTCCTCAAGGAGTTAAATAACGAGGTTGCCTGCACTCGAGGGCGACGTGGCTTTTCTCTAAGTAATTGCGTGTAATGCAAAACCCATTAGTTGGAGAGAGGCGTTCTTTTAAGTTGCGCCGTGGCACAATGTGCAGCGTCTCCCAATCCGGCAAATAACTCAGCGGGCGAAGCTCTTTGCGAAGTGCCTCAACCTGAAATCATCATCACCATTATTATTACCACCGCCGACAAGGACTTTTTCTTTTCTTTTCTTTCTTTTTTCCCCTCTTTTTGGTATTTATTCCCTAAGTAAGACACAAAAAGAAAACCCCTTTAATCCTCTAAGTGCTTTATTTAAGCAAATAAGAAAATGCGGCGCGAGGTAATTGATTCATAATGGAGAAGCTGCAAAGAGGGTGGAGGTGTTTGTTTATTCGGTTCCTAAAGCTGCTGAGGAAGGGGGAGGGTCTCCTCCTGGGTCATCCATCATGACTGTGGCAGGGACCCTGCCCAGAAGACCCACCTCCCTTCTGCCTCACTTCCCCTAAACTATTAATATGAAAATCTGCTTTATAACATCTCCACCCAGTCCCTTCTTATTCTCTCTGTGGGGGTTTTCTTCCCCTACCAAACTTGGCCAGAAACACTCTCAAAGCCTCCCCCTCCACTCCCACCCTTCAATTGTGTCTGTTTCTCAGGTTACAACCCTAATAACTCTCCTGCCTTGAGAATGATACCCACTTAATTTGACAAGGTTTACTTTGGAATGAACATGCAGGAGGCTGTGGGGTAGAGGAGAAGCGAAGAATAGCAACTCTTTAAAAAGCCACAATTTGTATGAGGAATTAGAGCTCCTGGATCCTAGTCCTACACTAATATAGAGGTAAAGAAAGGCCAAGGCTGTCTTCCTAACAAAAGAGGAAGCTTGAAACATCTTTCTTCTTAGAACCACTGGATTTTCCCCATCTCGCAAAAGGGAATTGGGTGGGGGGACTAAATGTATCCTGCCATTTCTCACAGGCACTGTGATCTTTCTGCCATGGGCTTTTCTCTCCTTGCCATCCCCTTAATGGGATTTAGACTTATTTATTCATTACTATTTATATATGTATGCACTACGTATGATGCTATATGTGAATTATGTTGTCGTGATTTGTGCTTTTAGCAGTGCTCACACATGGCACAAAAGCTTTTAGAGGCTCAGAACAGCCCCTTCCTGTACATCCTATACAAATTTGCTGGGCCTTCTGTAAATTCATAGTATTTGCTCTCTTTAGCTAGGTATGGAAATTGCAATCTTGTAGTCCTATTTAAAACATACCTACTTAGATGTACATTGCATTGCAGCCCTGGCATCAGGTCTGAAGGGAGAATTTGGGTCCTGCAGAGAAATAATGTTAAAATTTAAAATATTTATTTGGTGAAACTTTTAGATGACACTACATCATTCACCACATATACATTTTGCTTTGTACATGAACTCAATATACAATCTTGCCTAGGGGGAAAAAAAAGTGTTCCTGAACCAATTTCATGTCTCCCTTTTACATTAGAAGTCTACCAAAAACAGCTAGAAGTTAAAACTCCTGTTTTCCTTGTCAAGATTCCTTCCATAACAAAGAATGGATCAATTTCAAACGTTTCTTATTTTCTAGGATTACAGAGTCTTCTTTGGTTTGTTCAGGGAAATGGAAAATTAGATATCCCCCCTCCAATAAACAAGAGGTGTTTTCTATTTTCTATTACCTTTCGTTTCCCAGAACGTAAGCAATTTTAGTCAAACTAAAGTATTTCCTTTAACACTGTGCCGCTGTCAAAACACTATTCCCATTTTCTTTCACTTTTGACAGCTGAACATTTTTTAAATATACCCAAATCAGAACTCTCTGTGCTAAATAGTAAACCTCAGATGGCACAATCTTTTCACATTATAGTGCAGCTCAGATTCTACCAACATAGCTCATGCAGATTAGAACCTAGGGAGAGAAAAGAAGCTGTAGGAATAAAAAGATTTTAGTTCATTACAAAAATAAGAAAAAGGTTAAGTTTGCTGGGAAAATTTAATATCTTCACCAAAACCATATTTTGCCAAGGTCAGGAAATAGTCACAACATCTGATTTAAAATATGACTATTTGGTTTCAGTTTCCTTTAAAATAAAAAAAGAAAAGAAAATGTTTTGGTACTGCTCTAATAATCTAATGCTTAGTTTATATTTCCAAGAATGTAAGAACTGAATAACAAAACCGAGAATCGCAAAGGTTTAAATCCAAGTTAAATTTAACATCTAATATAGAAATTGTTTTCTGTCCAGGCATAGTTGAGCTGTCTCAGCTATGTAGAACTTCATATTCCTTTTCAGTTGTATAGCATTTTAAGACTGAAAGGTTGCTTTGCAATTGTTTTAATATGTTAAAGAATCAAATGAAAATATTTACCAATCAAGTTGAGGAAAAATGCCTGTGTGCAGCAGAAGACAGTGGAAATGGTGCCCCATTTCCTGATGGCACAAAAACCTCCCAAAGTAGCAGTTCATCTATGCTTGTTCCTTGTGCCATACCACTTGAAGCACATTGCTTCCCTTTCCTTATGAGATGTGGGACAGTTGGCTGATAGTTTTGCAAACAATCTCTAGACCATCATTGGATTCCTCAATTGTAACACTTATTCTATTAATTCAATTGTAGTCTTTCTGTTTCATGACATTAGATATGCTCCAGCAAAAATTCCTTTCTGCCGCAAATCTACCTACAAAGAAAAGAGGTTATATTATGAAGTCCCTCTGCCAGGCACGTAATGGCATGTACTCTCTAAAAACATGGAGGAATGGGGAGAAATCTGGATTGTTGCTCCTCTTCAGGCCCATGTGATTGTTTTGTTTCCAACTCATTGAATTCCCTAACACTCATGGAATTCAGTAACACTCAGCTCTTATGAACCTACTGTAGTCTTAGTCTCAATAAATCCTTTCATGTGATTGATGTCATTTTAAAAAGTAACAATGTGAGAGGAGGCTATATGGCCCTGTGTGCATGGGTACAAACCATAACTGACAGTTAGGTCTCATTTTTAAGACAACATATCAGTGTTTCAGTCCTGAGTACAGCCTATTTCTTTAGGCCAGGAAGGAGTGTTTCCTATTTTGTCCCTGTGAAAAACTATTGTTATCTATGTCAGTGTTTCCCAACCTTGGCAATGGAAAGAGGTCCAGACTTCAACTCCCAGAATCCCCCAGCCACCGAATGCTGGCTGCGGGATTCTGGGAGTTGAAGTCCAGATCGCTTCCCGTTGCCAAGGTTGGGAAACACTGATCTATGTTACATTACTTTAAAAGTAACATTAATAATGTAGTATATTAATTCTAAAACCAGGAACCATTATTTCTCAGTGTGGACAAAACATAAACCATGTTAATTAGAGACTTCCTATGTTAATTTCTGTATCCTGTGAAGGAAAGCAAAAGGTTCATGCATATTTTACCTTAATAATCTGAAATGCAACCACTTGATTGTATTTGTTGTTGTATCCTACTTTATGTAGTACATAAAGTATTTGTATTTAAGTACTCTAAAAATTATTTTAGATATCTATGCCTGCATTGCTATGCACACATATTTAAAAGAGAGGCATACACAGTGTTTCTGTGTAAACATACATAGAATTGCAGACTAATTATTAGAGCTGTGCAAACCTTGGAAAAGTGCTTTGTAACATGTAGAAATATGTAACAATTCTTTTGAAATATTTTCACAGTCCTGATAATTATCAGTGACAGACATTGTCCAACCCATTCTTATTCATTTAAAGAGGATTAAATTTGATATTTTTGTTATATGTTTATATAAATAAAACAAAATGGTTTGGAAGTGAAATTATTAGGATAGGATAGGATAGAATAGGATGACAGGAGTTGGAAAGGACCTTGGAGGTCTTCTAGTCCAACCTCCTACTCAGACAGAAAACCCTATACAGGTGTTGCTGAACCTTTTTGGCACTGAATGCTGAAACAGGAGCATGCATGCGCACATGCACACATGTGCTGGAAACCAGAAGAGCAGCTTCCCAGCACATGCATGGGCACCAGGCAGCTGGTCTTCCGCTTTCTGGCACTCCAATGGGTGTGAAGACCAGCTGGTCGGTGTGCTGGAACCCGGAAGAGCAACGGGTGACGGCTCACATGCCTGGAGAGATGGTTCTGCATGCCACTTCTGGCACGCGTGCCATAGGTTCACCATCACTGTGACCTATACCATTTCAGACAAATGGTTATCCAATCTCTTCTTAAAAACTTCCAGTGTTGGAGCACCCACAACTTCTGGAGGCAAATTGTTCCACTGATTAATTATATCAGAAATTAAATCTATTCATGAACTAACATTAATAATTTCATCCTGCATGACAGTCCATAAGCTTTGTATTACAGTCAGTTATGGGTTTGTTCAATTAAGGCTAAGGATAGAAATGGAGAGAATTGAAAAAAACAACCCTATTCATGTACTTCCTTTTACCACACATATGGAAACAGATATATGGTTTTGTTCTAGATCTAAAGGTTACACATAATTCTAATAATATTATACCGCATTAAAGGATTTATAACCTAATTTGCTATTATAAAGCCCTATAAATTTAGGTACGTTTTATTTCAGTTATTATATGCAACAAATGCAAGATAATAGCTCTTGCTATCACTAGAAAACACATTATTCTACTCATGATTAAAAACGCAAGTGTCTAACCCAAAAAAATCAAAAAATGAAATATTTATTACCGCATTTTGTGACTTAACACTTTTTTTTAAAACATAACGTCACAGTCCTCATACAAGTATTTTAATGTAAATTTTGACAAAGCTTAAAGGTAACA